>NW_027513165.1:1230000-1487500 GCF_048772815.1 Callospermophilus lateralis
CCTGTACCCCATGCAGATAAAATTATTTGGGAGACTCAGACTCCTGTGTCGGTGGATCAGTGGCCCCTTACCCAAGAAAAATTGAAGGCTGCCTCCATGTTAGTGCAGGAACAGCTGGCAGCTGGCTATGTAGAGCCATCAAGCTCACCATAGAATAATTCTATTTTTGTTATCAAGAAAAATCAGGCAAGTGGCGCCTTTTACAAGATTTGTGTGTCATTAATAAAGTTATATGCCTGATGGGAGCACTACAGCCAGGCATTCCCACACCAGTGGCTATTCCCAAAAACTATTGTAAAATGGTTGTTGACTTAAAAGATTGCTTTTTTACCATTGCTTTACATCCTGAGGATAGACCCTATTTTGCCTTTAGTCTCCCTCACATTAATTTTCAGGGCCTTATTCACAGATTTCAATGGAAGGTTCTTCCCCAAGGTATGGCCAACAGCCCTAGTCTTAGCCCAAAATACGTTGCTCAAGCAGTGGACCCTGTGAGAGAGCAATGTTCACAAATTCATATTTTACATTAATTGGATGATTTGTCAATTGCTGCACCTAATATCCATGACGTTAATAATTGTTACCTGGACCTTTACAAAACCCTCACTACCTTGGGACTGCAGATAGCTTCTGATAAGGTTCAAACACAGGACTGTTATACCTATTTGGGCCTTAAACTTCAAGATAATCAGATTCAAATTCCTAAAATACAACTACGTGTGGACCATCTTCACACTCTTAATGATTTTCAAAAATTACTGGGGGATATTAAATGGCTAAGAACATATTTAAAATTACCCACTTTTGTACTTTTGTCCCTTAATTATATTTTGAGAGGTGATTCCCACCCCTCCTCCTCTCAAAAGCTTACACACGAGGCATTACAGGCATTAAACCAAGTCACAGAAGCCATTGCCCAACAGTTTGTTACACAAATTTCTTATAACCTTCCTCTGGTTCTGGTTATTTAACAAACTCCTCATACACCCACAGGAATAATTTGGCAGCGAGATCCACATTTTAAAAATAAAGGCTGCCCCTTGCTTTGGGTCCATTTACCCACCACATCCTCCAAGGTTATTACTGTTAATCTTCCTCAGGTAGCTTCTATTATTATTAAAGGTCATTTGATTCTCGACAACATTTTGGCAAAGAACCTCATAATAATTTAATTCCATATATGAAGGACCAAACCAAATTTTTAATACAGACACGGGATGAATGGGGTATTGCCCTATCAGGCTTTTGGGGAACAATTGATAACCACCTCCCCAATGACCCCCTTTTACATTTTGTCCAGTTACATCCATTTATTTTTCCCAAAATTATTCAAAAGGCTCCCATTCCTCAAGCCCTTAATGTCTTTACAGACGGTTCCAGTAATGGCTGAGCGCTCTTTGTTGTCAATACCCAGCCTACCATCTTTGATACTATCTATCAGTCAGCACAGGTTGTGGAATTGTTTACCATAACACAAGTTTTTATAATATTTTTTGATAATCCTGTTAATATTTATACAGACAGTGCCTACATTGCTCATTCTGTGCCCCTGCTGGACATTTCCCCCACCATTAAGGCTTCTTCCAATGTGGCCTTTCTTTTTCATCAGCTTCAGCAGCTAATTCAGGCCAGACAACACCCATTTTTCTTAGAACACATCAGGGCACACTCTGATCATCCCAGGCCTCTAACACAAGGTAATGCCCAAGCTGATGCAGCAACTCGTTCCATCTTTCCAATTTTTGTGGGTTCCATTCAAAAGGCCACAGAGTTACACAATCTTCACCATCTAAATTCTAAGAGCCTTCAATTACTTTGTAAAATTACCATGCAACAGGCACGAGAAATAGTAAAAGCATGCCCAGGTTGCACTGTCTCCCTCCCCATTCAACACATGAGAGTTAACCCCCGAGAATTACTGCCCAATCAGTTTTGGAAAATTGATGTTACTCATTTTCCTGAAATTGAAATTACCAAATATATACACGTTTCTATATATACCTTCAGCGACTTTATTTTTGCATCACCACATTCAGGAGAGGCAACCAAATATGTTCTTTCTCCTCTTATTTCAGCCTTTTCCATAATGGGTAAACCAATACATATTAAAACAGATAATTATCCTGCATATACCTGTGCCAAGTTTAAATAGTTTTGTGCTACCTTGCAAATTCGTCATACTACTGGAATTCCATACAACCCTCAGGGCCAAGGCGTTGTGGAACGTGCCCACCTTACCTTATAGACTTGGATAACCCTCCATAAGGCTTCCGCCCTTGTATTTACCACTCCCAGGCATCGCCTTAACCATGCCTTACTTCCCTTTATTTTTCTTACCCTAGACAGTGAAGGCCATTCGGCCGCAGACAGAAACTGGCATCCCTTGTCCAATTCTGTTCGCCCACCTCTTATGTGGTGTAATTCCCTTACAAATAAATGGAAAGGTCCAGATCCTGTTCTCATCTGGCGACGAGGCTCAGCTTGTCTTTTGGACCAAGAGCAATCAGCCCCAAGATGGTTACCAGAATGCCTGGTTAAACAGGTTAATGACTTACCTCAACACAGGGATGGAGGGCCTCCCCCTGAGGACAAATTTTGTCCTTTTTCAGATGCAGCCAACAATCTGTGTGAGGATCCTGATTTAGGCACTTCTGCTTAACAGGTTTGTACATGGAGGTCTTGGCCCTCCACGTTCCAACATCATGGTGTAAGTTTTTGGGCCCCCCTGTGAATGCAAGTGATGATCTTGGACTCAGGCTCCCACTAGTTGGACCGAGACTGCTGACTGCGTGACTAAGGTGGCTTACCTCCATGCCGAGGTTGACCATAAACTTGGAGGAGTTCATCAGCCTAAATGGGTATGTGTTAACAAGCCAAAGTTTATTCCCCCTAGTACAAGTAAAGCTCTCCAAAATTCTTCTGCAACCTGTTCGCATACCCAGGCGAGGCATGACTCTTGTTATTTGTCGCCCTCAATTTGTGTTAACAAGCAGGGAGAACAATTTTTTGAAGCCTCCCAAACTAAAACTCATGCAGCAGGGGGGACCACTATTCATTATACCTCCGTTCTATTTGACCAGGGAGTAGAAGGCAAATACACCAAGCTACAGTCAGCTGGTTGCCAAGGCCCTGTCGGTAAACCCTCCTGCTGGCCCATTAAGGCCCCTACAGGGGTCACTGATGGTGGAAGAACCACTGATGCTGTCAAACATCCTCACATAATCAAACTTTTGAAACCCCAAATCCCTGAGCTCACATATCATCCCTTAATGTTGCCTAAATCTCAGCTCCCAGATTTAGATACCAATACATTAGATATTTTGGAAACTACCTTCTACTTGCTTAATAATTCCAGCCACACCCTTGCTGGTGATTGCTGGCTCTGCATGACAACAGGGGCAATTATGACTATGGCAGTTCCTATTAATTCTATCATAGACAATGATAATACATGCCAACCCGGATTTCCTTTTTAAGTACAACTTATAGGCACTATTACATTATGTCTTTTAGGCGCGATGCAGAATAACACCTATGATATTGATGTTGGAGTTACTTTCTTTGAAAATTGCTCAACATACAAAATTATTCCTCACCCACCCCAACTCTTTGTCCTCCCAATGGCAGAGTTTTAATGGGTGGAGGAAACTTGGCCTTCCCCAGGCTTCCAGCGAATTGGACCAGTGGCTCTGTTCTTGCCTTATTACTCCCTGATATAACTATAGTCCCAGGAGATGAACCTCTACCCATTCCTAGGCTAGACACCTTAGTCAAAAGACACAGGCGGGCAATACAGGCCTTCCCACTCATTGCCAGCTTTGGAATAACAGCTGCTGTGGTCACAGGTACACTGGCTTAGGCACAGCTATACACTCTTACCATCGCCTGTCTCAACAACTTATAAATGATGTACAAACTCTATCAGGAACCATTAAAGATCTGCAGGACCAAATAGACTCCCAGGCAGAAGTGTTCCTTCAAAAAGACGAGGCTTAGATTTGCTGACAGATAACCAGGGAGGTATTTGCTTGGGCTTAGGGGAACGATGCTGCTTTTATGCCAATAAATCAGGCATAGTATGCACTAAAATTAAGCACCTTCAATAAGATCTAGAAAGAGATGACGCGAACTATTTGAAAATCCCCTCTGGACTGGGCTTTATGGATTTCTACCCTACCTTCTTCCCCTATTAGGCCCTTTGTTGGGTTTACTTATAATTGGGTCCATAGGACCCTGCATTATAAACAGGCTGGTACAATTTATTAAAGAACAGATTAATATTTTGGCCTCTAAACCCATACAGGTCCATCATCGTCTGGAGATGGAAGACCGTGCTGCCAACATTTAAAAGGATGTTCTACCCTTCTCACAGGCTTATTTCTTAAGTTTACATCCCCACAGATCTCTCTTTCTTATATAAAAGTATGAGTAACAGCTCTGACCAACTATCTTCTGCCCTTGCCAAAACGGTTCGTCCCCCATGGGCCCCTCCACTTGGCGGAGGATGCACCCATGGAGTGAGGATGTTATCCCAGTTCATTATTGTGATTGACTCTTCACATGTGCTGACATTTATTTTCAATCTCTACGCAAAAGCCTATTGCTAAAGAAATTTTGGTCCCACTCCTATACTCACTCTTGTTTCTAAACCTACCAACTATCATCCTAATCCTACTTACTATCCCTTTTTGACTGGATGTTCTCTTCAACATTCAATCATCGAAGATACAAGGTCCTATGCCATTGTATATCGATTCATCTGAGACGTCTGTGCAGAATATAATTCAAAACTAAGTATCCCACTCAAGCGCCTAATGCCTTACTGGGCTTCAAATCTTACCTAGATTTCTGTTGGTTCCAATACCATTATTCATCTCGCAGAAGGATTCCTAACCCAAATCGAACCTGTTATTAACCCTAACCATACACTGTTCGCTCAATCTCACTTTACAGAAGAGCAGGTACAGAGTTGGTCTTACAATACAAGAATGTAGGGGATCTTCCACCTGCTGAGAACCTCAAAGGTCCATGCAGAAATGATCCCTGGATAAGATGTAGGCAGCTATGGAGGACCTAAGAGAGCAAAAATCATCTTCCATGGCAAAAAACCTGGTCAGGACGAAGGGATGTGTCTGAAACAGCCGCTTTCTTCTTAATATAGAGAAGATGGACCAAACCAGGCCTGTGTGGAGAGCTGTTCCCAGGTGCCTATGGTTGAAACACCATTCTTACTTTTGAAAGTGTCACAGGAAGTAGGGGCAGCCTCCATTTCATGGGACCCTATGAAACAACTGTTAGCACAAAGTGGTTGTCAAGGCAGTGACCTCTTTCAGTTTCTGAAGGAATTGACCTACCTAACTTCCTTGGTGTTTGAAATCTCTGACCTTGGGATCCAGGAAGCAAGGCATCCAGAGCCAGTCCCAGTCTCAGTCACATTGGGCTCACTTGTTTGGATTTACCAAAATAGGGTCAGTCTTTCTTGGTACCTACTGATGTGAGGATGGCCAAATGCCAGGAGAGCTCTGAAGAGGGGCCTTTCCAGGGAAAGCAGATAGTTGCTCACCAATGGCTCCTGGCAACTTCACAGAGTTGGAAAAGGAGACAAGATCTGAGACCCTACAGGGCATTTCGGTGGAACAGAGTATGGCCCACCTGTCAGAGGACACTCCATATATTCACACACCTACTTGGGAGAAGGAGGTGCCGTTTGAGTATGGGTGTGAGTATGCGGTTTTGTCTCATGTTCTGAGAATAGATAGGAAAGTCGGTTTGTTTGGTTTGGAGTGGACTGTTTCTTGTATGTCATTTGACAAGGCAAGTGTTTCTATATCTGTGTATCCTACTGTGTCCGTGGTTGTAGACATTAGAAAAGACAATGCATCAATGGATGTGTCCTGTCTAATAGAAAGCTCCCATCATTCATCCGGCCCAATTTATGAATGGACTGCAGCTTGCCTTATAGATGGGCAAAACCTATTATCTTCCCAAGTTCCAGTTGTCTTCCTGAATTCTGGAAACTCTCCAGAATAGGCTCATGGGTTTGTGTCCAAGATATAAACCACTTCCACACTCTGTGAAATGGCCATGTACTGAATAGCTGAAGGGAATGGGGGCATCTCAGAAAACTCAGATATCAGTGTGACCAGGAAAGTCTCAGAGGAGAAACCCTGCTTTGGGCCTTTTGCTTGCCTATTGTACTGTTGCCCTTAATGTCAGGATGGTTTTTGCCTCAGGCCACACTTTGTGAAGCGTGAAGAAATTAATTTTCATATGGAAAAGAATGGGCATCACCTGTGGCTCTTTGCTTAATTGCTTTGGAAAGGGATGCGTCTGAATCAGCATCTTGGCCCTGTATGAGGCTGTGGCTTAAATTCTCAGCACCAGATGGATCTAAAGAAAGATCCCATGTGTGCATCCAAAAAAATGGCAAAAAGTTCAGTTTTTGTGGATGAAGTTTCTTGCCTTTCTCTCTTAGTTTCATGACCTTTATCAAGTGAGAATAGGGATCCTTTGGGTCAAATGAGTTCTTGAAAGCCATGCAGAGGTGCTTGGGTTTCCTCATGACTGCAAATCACATGAAGAGTCTATACCTGACAGGCAGTAGGCCTCAAATTGGAGAAGCAGAGCAGTATTAAGAGCTGGCCTACTTGATCACTCCTGGTTCACAGGAAGGGTGTCCAGGCCACAATGACTTTAGGCAAATGAGGGGCAAGGGAGCTTTTTTTGAACACTGTCTTTGGATGTGCCCCTCATGGAAATATCCAGCCACAGTTTATGATGAGTGTATATATGGAAGAATATGAGGGCTATGTGGGAGTGTTTTGGTTTTAATTCTGGTCATTTGTGTGGCGGTTGGGAGATGACTGGGTTCACCGGGGTTTAAACTCTGGTGTGATTCCCCTTAGAGACTGTGTTGTGGAACTGAACTCAGAGAATTATTGCCATGAAATGTGTTGAGATTTTTGGAGGCCACACATGGGAGTCACCCTTGGAAACTGAGATCTAGACCAAGGGTGGCTTTCCACACAGCACAGGAAATCTCAGCAATGATATCATGTGATTTTATTCTGAAAGACTTGGCAGCCATAGTTGAGAGTCAAAACAAACATGGACCTCACATTGTAGACTTCTATGGGCCTGGCTTCATGTAACTTTTTGGCCACTCTTTGGGAAACCTTGCCTGTGAGAGTTCTCTAGAGCATTCATTGAAATGAGCTTCCTCACCATTTAACGGTACCTGAATGAATTGAAACCCAGAGTGCCTTTAAATTCATCCTTGAAAAATGGCTACATAAATACCATGACATTTTTGAAATTCCCATGACCAGGTGGCACTGGACAACCATGAATGTCCTGTTGCTGATTTGAGTGTACCAGACACTGCCTTGATTGACAGGGTTTCATGATAATGATGTAGAACAGAGATGTCAGTAAGTTGGAGCCTGCTGATTAGTGGTCGTAGAGAAGTGTTGTGCACGTGTGTGTTAAAAAATCTGTGGTGCGGTCATGTGGATCTGCCATTGGCTTTCAAATGGGTTGTGACTGACATGGAGCAGCCAGCAGAACCTTGTATGTAGAGGCATCTTGTTATATGGAGAAGTTTCAGGGCAATGTTCAGAATCAGGTTGCTATGGTCAAGGGGGCAAGCTATGTGGGATAGAAGCCAGATTGGTGTATTCTCCTGTAGACCCTGACCCACAACAAGTGACAGAACTCCCTCCAGCAGTTTGTCCTAGTTGAACTTTTTGAATTTCGTGAAGCAAATACCAAACTCCCAGTGCAGCGGCAAGAAACACCACAAAAAGTGGAAGGTGACCAAATAGCTTCACACTCCACATGGGGAGACACTTAGCCCCCAGTGGCCACAATTATCTACAAAGAGAGAATTCAGCACTGCTGCCTAATGTTCATTGGAATATAAGAGACCATGTCCTCCAGGTCACATAGATGCAGACCCAGCTTTGATGGTCTCACTACAAAGGAAGCTAAAACTCCTGACAACAACATATATTTCAAGTGCCCAACCTCAGAGGCAGTTTCTGAAGAAGTCTTTATGCCAGCAGAGCTCCATGATTGTGGAGTTTACACTGTCCCTTACTTTTGGAAACTGGTCTACCACCTTCAAAGTTCTAAACTCCTGAGCAATTTTCATTCCAGATATATATTCACAGATTTTATAACTCTTCTCCTCAAATTGTGTCTTACTTGGAGTGAAGGAAATGTCAAGGAATTGTTCTGGATGAGAGTGGAAGGATTTTTGTGTAGCACATGTTTGCATACACATTGGATTCATTTTCTAATTTTCCAATTGAAATACTGAATCCCTGACACTACCCCATACCCTACTAGACTCTGTGTACTAATCCTAATATGATGGAGAAAAATAATCCCCAAAAAATTGAAATACAAGCATTTCAAAAGAGGCCTGGTGTATATTTGGACTTGCCTTATGCACTGTATAGGGTAGGAGTTATAAATCTAGTCAATTTTTTGTTGAAATAGTTCTCCAGTTGTTTTTAAAGTTAACCAATATGTGAATTCCTGTCTCCCTTTCGCTGTAGCCTATTCAGCATATGTATTTTTATAAGCACATATACAATCCTACCTGGTACCACACGTACACTCTTTTGTGGTTGCTGACTTGGCAGATACAAATTGTGAGAAGAGATCACTCCTCCTAAATGCTGATGGAACTGAAAATTCAACCTATGGGTGAGTTTCCTAGCTGAACAACATTATATATAAATCCATGTTCAGTAAAATGAATATTTTTGATCTGTGAATGATATATATTTCATGGTGAATTTCAATTGGCATATAGTGCTAATTTTTAATATCTGTATATATATATATATATATATATATATATATATACATATATATATATATATATATATATATATATATATATATATATATACTATCCAGATTTTTCAAAATATGAAATATATCTGTCTTATTATACATTTCCTAAATTCATTCATATTCATGTATGTGGATTTATAATTATCTTTTCACAAGATTATTCTCAGAAATATTCATCCACCTGAAATACATATTTGTTTCCTACTACTGAAAACTAACTTCAGTGAATGGTGTATACAAATCCTAATATTTCTTCAGTAACTGACCAAGTTTAACATCAATGCAAGTAGACTCCTATGGAACATGATGTGTATTTTGATGTTAATTTTTTTCAACACTGGTGCATTACAATTTCTTTAGTTTATGCACATCATTGGATATAGATTTCATCCACAAGTTTGCAAATTTATAGGCATTTGTTTCACTTTCAATCACTTTCTACTTCAGAACACATATATTTCTTCATGTTTCTTGACTGGTCTTTTCATGAGACTTCTTTCCAAACACATTATTTTTGATATCCATAAGTACTTTTGAAGCAAATCTCACACACCCTACATGATGAACCATAACCCTAATATTACGATTAGATGTATAACTGGTTAGAATGAATGATTGTATATCAATATATGATTTCTTATATATTTTCAGATATCAATTCAATCCATTGTTTAATGTGGAACCAGTTATATTATTTATACACAATACTGTCTATTCATGCATTATCTCTATATTCATAGACACAGGGTACACCTCTTTATACCCCCAATACTAATTTACATGTCTTCAAAATATTCCTCCTTGAAATGGTGGAAGAAATACTCATGTCACCTGACCTATGTATACATTTTATCACAGTAATATTCTGGACACAAAAAGCAAAGGTCACACTTATGATTGTACCAATGTAAAGGTTGGTCGAGCGTTGGAGTAAGAGACCACCAGAGACTGTCACATGCAACAGCAAAGTGTTTATTGGGGGTCCAGCATGCTGTGGCTCAGAGCTCACTTGAATTTAGCAGAGAGCCCTGAGAACAGCTTAAGCAGAGCTTATATACTTTCCTTAGAGAGGGCAGGGAGTGAAATTTATTGATGGGTCATGGCAAGTGGGCGGTTTGTTTGCAAATGTGTGAGGGAGTACATTCTGCAGTTTGGCAATTGGGGACAGTACATTTGGGGAACAAGATAAGCAAACAGTTCTCAAGATTTCAACAGTGTTTTGTTAAGCATACAGAAAAACAGAAATTGACAAGTACCTATTTTATTATCCTTTCATTCCCCACTTCTTGTTCTGGTTACTTTTAATCATAAAAGTGATCATTGGGGGGTGTCACAATTCATGTCTGCTAGTCGGAAACATTGTTGTCTGATTACCATAAGTTTAACTTGTCCAATTTGAGCTTGGAGAAAAGAAACTACACGGTTGAGCATACAGGGCCCTACAGTTAGCAATAATATGAAGATTATTAAAGGACCGGCCAAGGCTGATAAAAGTGTAGTTACCCACGGGGACTGTGTGTACCAAGACTCAAACCACCCTTTTTGGGCCTCTGTCTCTCGTTGACACTCTTCAAGGCGGTTTTTTTAAATTTACTCATAGATTCTTTTACAACTCCAGTATCGTCAGCATAAAAACAATATTCTTCCCTCAATGCAGCACAAAGGCCCCTTCTCTCATGACGAGAAGGTCCAAATGTCGCCTGTTCTGTAAAACTACTTCAGAGAGCGAGGTTAAAGATTCCTGTAAAGCTGTGATGGAGGTTTTTAATATCTTTAAGTTTTGGTCTATTGGTACTTGTCATTGGGTTATTTGTTGTGTCCCATGGACTAGGGCAGTGGTTCCTGTGCCCACCCCTGCAGCAACTCCTATTCTGAATAGGATGGCTAAAGTGAGGAATACAGCTTCCCAGCGGAACTGAGTTTTTTGCCCCCCTATTTGATTTTTAAATGAACCTGTTTAATGATAGAGCACTCTGGGAATCATCTGCACCATTACATAATTAATCAGATTTGTTGACCATTTTATGAACCCATTAACAATGTTTAAGTATATAGAATTACACTTTTGTAGGGACAGACAAGGCAAGGCACCTAAGATAGCACCGAAGCTAGGGAAACAATCCTATTTGGTTGCAAACGGATTTAGAGGGCATTGCTTCTGTTGTAATCAATTAATCCGCTGAACCCCAAGTTTAGGTAGTTTCAGAATTTTGTACCCAACATGTAGGTAAAGTGGCTCAGAAGTTCACAGTCTGCAGAAGTTCACAAAAAGCTGTTTTTGTTTCTGTTTTATTTCCTCTGTTCTATGCAAGTTTAGTTTTTAAGGACACTTGGGAGGGGGAGAGATTTTGTCTTCTCTTTTTTTTCTCCCTGCCAGCTATTACCATGGAGCCCAGTTGGTAACTTCTTTATCTTAGAAATGTAGCCATCTCTGTGAAGCCCCAGCTCAAGGCCAGAGACCTTGTTCACATATTTTGTGAAAAACTAGTAAAGGGGTGTCTAGCATAGCAGAGCTGATTTTTCCAGCCCATGGTACGTAGAACAGGGCAACAAGAAAAGAGGAAGTTTATCTACATTGAACTCCTTCATTGGGACTCTTTTGCTAAAAGTCCTAAATTCAGCCATGGTGAAGACTTCTGGAGAAGGTCAGTTAAGAATTTTCTGTGGTCCTGGTACAGAGGGGGAAGACGTGAAAGGCGGGTGGTGAGAGCAGCTCCGTGGATCTGAGAATGAGGAAGAAGAGATGTAAAAGAATAATGGGAAAGGGCTTTGGGATTTTCCTAGCATCAAAAAGTTGAGCAGTAGAACAGATAGACCAGAGGGGAAGATGGGAGTGAGTATCTCAAAAAGCCTGTGAGGGACTTCAAATTCTTAGTAACCTGTTTTCAGTGTTGACAAAGCAACTTTAAAGGCCATTTTCATTACATCTTGGATAGGGGTCTGAGGGCTCTCCTCTGCCTGTTTGAGCTTTGGGTTAGCTGGTAAAAGGACCTGTTGGGACCCGGTGCGGACACTGACAGGAGAAGAGAGGAGTGAGTGGGAAGAGGGGTATCTCAGTACCTGCTACCTCAGCAAGGGGGCAATGTCTGAGAACAAGCGGTGGTTTGGGTATTTGATCTAGTAATTGGAGAGGAGAAATCAGGTTGCTGAGGTGGGATTGACAGCAGAGCATCTGGAGTAGATGGCAGAGCGTGAGGATCTATTGGAGATGTATAGTTCAGGATTTGAGTGAAGGAGGAAAAAGGCCTCCACATAGGGGAATTTCCTTCCACGCTATTGAGCACTTGCCGCAGTTAAAAAGGTCACACAGAATTTGAGGTTATAGAGACCCCCCTGGGGGCCATCGGTTTTGGTTGTTAATTGGTAATATGGCCAATGCTGTGTACTGAATTTGATGAAAAGTTTGGGTTCCTCTAGGCAGCCCCTATATGCTCACATCCCTATGACTCACAGAAGAAGTCGGCTTTTTCCTCACACAGCCTTGGCTTTTGTGGCTTTGATAACTGCCGGGTAAACATAGTAATCTAGGCTAGCCAATCTGCATCTGGCTCGCGTTTTCCTTCACCCACAATAGCAAAACTCACACACTCTTCCTGATAAACCATAACCGTAATATTACCATTAGATGTTTAACTCGTTGGAATGAATGTATGTATATCAATATAAGATTTCCTGTATATTTTCAGATATCAATTAAATCCATTATTTAAAATTGGAACTAGTTATATTATTTATTCACATTATGATTTATTAATGCATTATCTCTGTATTCATAGATACAGGGTAAACGTATTTGTATCCCGAATACTAATTTATAAGTCTTCAAAATATTGCTCTGAGAACTGGTGGAAGAAATACTCATGTCACCTTATCTACAAATATATTTTATCACAGTAATATTCTGGACACAAAAACCAAAGGTCACACTTATGCTTCTACCAAAATCTAAATGGAAAGTGAGCAGGGATTACTAAAAACATCCACGTTCAGTTTGCCTAATGCTCTCTAATGTCAATCCTATTGGTAATTACATATTTGTTTCTTCCTAAGATTATATATTCTCTCAAGCATGTTGAAATTGTCTAATCCAATCACTCACTTTATACTTTGCCTGATTTCCTAATGTCTCTATTGATATCTGCTTTCCTACATATTTTCACCAGTTCATCATTGTGACTGACTCTTCACATGTGCTGACATTTACAGTCATTCTCTACAAGAAACCCTATTTCTAAAGAACTTTTGGTCCAAATCCTATACTCACTCTTCTTTCAAAATATACTGATTACCTTCCTAATCCTGCCGACTCTTCCTCTTTCACTACATTCAATCATCCAAGGTAAATGGTCCTATACCATTGTATGTCGATTTATCTGAGACAACTGTGCAGAAAGTAATTCAAAGCTAAGTATCCCCATCAAGCGCCCAATGCCCTTCTGGGCTTCAAATCGTACCTAGATTTCTGTTTTCATACGTATATTTCTCCTCTATATTCTTATAAATATCGCAGGTTCCCTATACCATTATTAATCCAGCAGAATGATTCCTAATCCAAATTGAACATGTTATTAATACTAACCATACACTGTTTCCTCAATCTAACTTTACAAAAGAGCAGGGACAGAGTTGGTCTTAAAATACAGGAATGTAGGGGATCTTCCACCTGCTGAGAACCTCATAGGTCCATGCAGAAATGATCCCTGGAGAAGATGTATTCAGCTATGAAGGATCTGAGAGGGCAAAAGTCATCATCCATGGCAAACAACTTGATGTGGATTGTCTGAATGAGGCACTCTCTTCTCAATGTAGAGAAGGTGGACCAATCCAGGCCTGTGTTGAGAGCTCTTACAGGGTGCCCATGGTTGATATACCATTCTAACTTGTAAAAGTGTCACAGGAAATAGGGGCAGCCTCCATCGCATGGGACTCTTGGAAGCAACTGTTAGGACATATGGTTACCAAAGCAGTGATCTCATTCAGTTCCTGAAAGAAGTGACCTCACCTCATTTTCTTGTTGATTTAACTCTCTGAACATGGGATCCAGGAAGCCAGGCATCCAGAGCCAGTCCCAGTCCCAGTTTCAGTGTGCTCACTTGATTGGAATTAACACGGATAGGGTCAGTCATTCTTGGTACCTTCTAATGTGAGGATCGGCAAATGCCATGAAAGCTCTGAAGAGGGGCCTGTCCTGAAAAAGATGGTAGTGGATCAGCACTGGCTACTGACAACTTCGGAGACTTGCCCAAAAAACCAGATCTGAGACAGGACAGGACATTTCAGGGAAAGTCTGTCAGTCAGAGGACACTCCAGTTAGTCACAGACCTACTTGCTGGAAGGAGGTGCCTTTGTGGGTGTGGGTGTGTGTTTGTGGTTATGTCTCATGGTCTGAGAATAGGTAGGAAAGGCGGTTTGTTTGGTTTGGACTAGACTGCTTCTAGAATGTCATTTGACAAGGGGAGTGTTTCTATATCTGTGTATCACACTGTGTCTGTGGATGCAGACATTAAAAAAGAGAATGCATCAATGATTGTTTCCTGTCTAGTAGACAGCTTTCCAGCGTTCATCCTGCCCAATTTATGAATAGAGTGTGGCTAGCCTTATTGATGTGCATCACCTGCTACCTTCCTAAGTTCCTGTTTTCTTCCTGAATTCTGGCCACTCTGCTTTAGGCCTTTTGCTTACCTAATGTTCTGTTGCCCTGAATGTCAGGAAGGTCTTTGCCTCAGGCCACCCTTTTTTGAATCCTGAAGAAAACAGTTTTCAAATGGAAATGAATAGGCATCACCTGTGTTTCTTTGATTAAATGCTTTGGAAAAGGATGTGTCTCAATCAGCCTCTTCACCCTGTGTGAGGCTGTGGCTTAGATTCTCAGCACCTAATTTATCTAAAGAAAGATCCCATATGTGCATCCAAAACCACAATGGCAAAAAGATCAGTGATTGTGGATGAAGTCTCTTGCCTTCCTCTGTTAGGTTCCTGACCTCTATCAAGTGAGAATAGGGATCCTTTGGGTCAAATGAGTTCTTCAAAGCCATGCAGAAGTTCTTGGGTTTTCTCATTACTCCAAATCGCATAAAGAATTTATACCTGACATTCAGTAGGCATCAAATTGGACAAGCAGAGCAGTATTAATGGCAGGCCTATTTGATCACTCCTGGTTCACCGGAAGTGTGTCCAGGCCACTCTGACTTTAGGCAAATGAGTGGCAAGGGAGCATATTTTTGACACTGTCTTGAGCTGTGTCCCTCATGGAAACCACCAACCGGAGTTTATGATGAGTGCCTATATGGAAGAAGATGAGGGCCATGTGGGAGTGTTTTGGTTTTAATTTTGGTTATTTGTGTGACAGTTGGAAGAGATGACTGGGTCCACTTTGGCTTGAACTCTGGTGTGATTCCCCTTAGATACTGAGTTCAGGAAATGACATCAGAGAAATATTGCCATGAACTGTTTTGGGATTTTAGGAGGCCACGGATAAGAGTTGCCCTTGGAAACTGATCTAGGGCCAGGTTTGCTTTCCACAGAGCACTAGGAATTTCAGCTAGGATATCACATGATTTTATTCTGAAAAACTTGACAGCCAGAGTTGAGAGGCAAAACACACATGGACCTCACATTGTAAACCTCAATGGGCATGGCTTCATGTGACATTTTGGCCACTCTTTGGGAAGTCTTGCCTGTGATAATTCTCCACAGCTTTCTATGAAATGAGCTTCCTCACCATTTAATGTTTCCTGATAAATACCATGAAATTTTTGAAATTCCCTTGAACAGGTGGCACTGGAGAATCTTTGGATGTCCTGTTTCTGATCATGAGTGTACCACACAGTGCCTTGATTGACTGGGTTCCATGAAAATGGTGTAGAACAGAGATGCCAGTAACTTGGTGCCTTCTGAGTAGTGGGCCTAGAGGAGTGGTGGGCAAGAGTGTGATAAAACATCTGCGGTGGGGCCATGTGGATCTGCCATTGTCTTCAAAATGGCTTGTGGCTGACATGGTGCAGCCAACAGACCCTTATAAGTAAAGGCATTTTGTTATATGGAGAGGTTTCAGGGCAATGTTCAGAATCAGGTTGCTATAGTCAAGGGGGCAAGCTATATAGGATAGAAGCCTAGTTGGTGCATTCTCTTGCTGACCCTGTTTCACCACACGTGACAGAACTCCCTCCAGCCCTGTGTCCCAGTTGAATTCCTTGTATTTCGTGAAGCAAATACCAAACTCCCAGTGCAGCTGCAAGAAACACCAGGAAAAATGGAGGATGACCAAATGACTTCACGGTCCACAGGGGGGGAGACACTTAGTCCCCAATGGCCACAGTTGACCTAAAAAGATAGAATTCAGCACTGCTGCCTCATGGTCATTGGAAAATAAGAAACCACTTCCTCCAGGTCACATAGATGCAGACCCAGCTTTGATGGTCTCACTACAAAGGAAGCTAAAGCTCCTGACAAGAACATATATTTCATGTGTCCAAACTCAGAGGCTGTTTCTCAATAAGTCTTTATTCCACAAGAGCTCCATGTTTGTGGCGTGTTTACCCTGTCCCTTACTTTTGGAATCTCCTCTACCACCTCCAAGTTTGTAAACTCCTGAGCATGTTCCATTCCAGATATATAATCACGGATTTTCAAACTCTTCTCTTCTAATTGTGTCATACTTGGGGTAATGGTTATGTCAAGGCTTTGTTCTGGATGAGTGTGGGAGGATTTTTTGTAGCACATATTTGCCTACTCATTGAATTCTTTTTCTAATTTTCCTTTGGAAGTACTTTATCCCTGACACTACCCCAAACCCTACTAGACTCTGACTACTAATCCTAATATGATGGAGAAAAATAACCCAAACAGATTGGAAATGCAAGCAGTTCAGAAGAGGCATGGTGTACAGTTGGAATTGCCTTTTGCATGATAAAGTGTAGCTGTTGTAAAACTTGTCAATTTTTTGTTGAAATAGTTCTCCATGTGTTTTTAATTTAACAAATAAAAAAAATCCTGTCTCCCTTTCTCTGTAGCCTATTCAGCACATGTAATTTCATATGCACATATAGATTCCTACCTGGTATCACATGTACATTCTTTTGAGATGGCTGATTTGGCAGATACAAATTGTTAGCAGAGATCACTCCTACTAAATGCTGTTGGATCTGAAAATTCAAACTATTCGTGAATTTCCTAGTTGAACAACATTATACATAAATCATGTTGAGTAAAATAAATATATTTGGACCTGTGGATGATATATATTTCACAACAAATTTCGATTGTCATATATATTGCTACTTTTTAATGTCTGTGTGTTATATGTATATCCAAATATATGTGGATGATATATATTTCACAACAAATTTTGATTGTCATATGTATTGCTACTTTTTAATGTCTCTGTGTTATATGTATATATATATACATATATACACACACACACACACTCCAGATTTTTCAAAATATAAAATATATGTGTCTTACTGTACACTCTATCAATTCATTGATGCTCATGTATGTGGATTTATAATCAATATTTCACAAGATAATTCTCAAAAATATTCATCAACCCGAAATACATATTGTTTCCTAGTACTGACAACTAACTTCAGTGAATGGTGCATACAAATCCTAATATTTCTACAGTAACTCATCCTGTTTAACATCAATGCAAGTAGAATCCTATGGGATATGATGTGACTTTTGACATTCATTTTTATTTAACACTGGTACTTTACAATTTCTTCAGTTTATGCACATCATAGGATATATATTTCATCCACAAGTTCGCAAATTATAGGCATTTGTTTCACTTTCAATCACTTCCTGTTTTAGAACACATGTATTCCTCCAGGTTTCTTGACGGGTCTTTCAGTGAGACTTCTTTCCAAACACTTTATTTTCGATTTCCATAATCACTTTTGAAGCAAAACTCACACACCCTTCATGATAATCCATAACCCTAATGTTAACATTAGATGTACAACTGGTTGAAATGAATGAATGTATATCAATATAAGATTTCGTATATATTTTCAGATATTAATTCAATCTATTACTTAAAGTGGAATCAGTTATATTATTTATTCACAGTATCGTCTATTCATGCATTATCTCTATATTCATAGACACAGGATACACCTCATTGAACTCCAGTACTAATTAATACATCTTCAACATATTGCTCCCAGAAATGGCGGAAGAAATACCCATGTCACCTGATCTACATATACATTTTATCACAGTAATATTCAGGACACAAAAAACACAAACGTCACACTTATGATTGTACCAAACCTAAACGGAAATTGAACATGGATTACTAAAAACATCCATGTCCAGGTTGCCTAATGTGCTCAAATGAAAATCCTATTGGTGACTACATATTTGTTTCTTCCAAAGATTATATAATCAAACTCAACCCTTTTGAAAAAGTCTAATCCTGTCACTCACTTTATACTTTGCCTGATTTTGTAATGTCTCAATTGATATCTTCTTTCCTAGATATTTTCCCCAGTTCATCATTGTGACTGAATCTTCACATGTGGTGACACTTACATTCACCCTCTAACCGAAACCCTATTGCTAAAGAACATTTGTTCCAAATCTATTATTCCCTCCTTCCTAAACCTACCGAATATCTTCCTAATTATAACTTCTATCACTTTTTGACTGGATGTTCCCTTCTACATTCCATCATCCCAGGTACAAGATACTATGCCATTGTATATCGATTTATCTGAGACATCTGTGCAGAAAGTAATTCAAAGCTAAGTATACCAATCAAGGGCCCAATGACCTTCTGGGCTTCAAATCTTACTTAGATTTCTGTTTACATAATTATATTTCACCTATATTGTTGTAAATATTGCAGGATCCCAATACCTTTATTCATCCTGTAGAATGATTCCTAACTGAAATTGAATCTGTTATTAACCCTAAGCATACACTGTTCCCTCAATCTTACATTACAGAAGAGCAGGGACAGAGTTGGTCTTAAAATACAGGAATGTAGGGGATCTTTAACCTGCTAATAACCACAAAGGTCCTTGCAGAAATGATCCCTGGAGAAGATATAGGCAGCTATGAAGGACCTGAGAGAGCAAAAGTCATCTACCATGGAAAGCAACCTGGTCAGGATGAAGGGTTGTGTCTGAATCATCCTCTCTGATTTTAATGTAGAGAAGATGGACCAAAGCAGGCAATTATGGAGAGCTGTTCCTGGGTGCCTATGTTTGATTTATCATTCTAACTTGTGAAAGTGTCACAGAGAGTAGGGGAAGCCTCCATCTCATGGGACCCTTGGAAGCAACTGTTAGGACAAACTGGTTGCCAAGGCAGTGACCTCATTCAGTTCAGGAAGGAAGTGACCTCACCTCACTTCCTTGGTGATGGAATTCTCTGAACTTGGGATTCGGGAAGCCAGGCACCCAAAAGCAGTCCCAATCCAAGTCCCATTGGTCTCACTTGTTTGGATTTACCGAGGACAGGGTCAGTCTTTTTTGGTACCTACTGATGTGAGGATGGCCAAATGCGAGGAAAGCTCTGAAGAGGGTCCTTTTCTGAGAAAGCAGGTAGTGGCTCAGCGCTCGCTTCTGACAATTTCAGAGAGGTGGCCAAAGAGACCAGATCTGAGATAGGACAGGCCATTTCTGGTGAACATAGCATGGTCCACCACTCAGAGTAAACTCCGGATAGTCACAGACCTACTTGGGGGAAGGAGGTGTCTTTGTGGGTGTGGGTGTGGGTTTGTGGTTTTGTCTCATATTCTGAGAATAGGTAGGAAAGGCGGTTTACTTGGTTTGGAGTGAACAGCTTTTACTAAGTCATTTGACAAGGCGAGTGTTTCTATGTCTGTGTAACCCACTGTGTCCGTGGTTGTAGATATTAGAAAAGAGGATGCATCATTGGATGTGTCCTGTCTAGTAGAAAGCTTCCCAGCATTCATCCTGCCCAATTTATGAATGTACTGCAGCTTGCCTTATCGATGGGCAACACCTGCTATCTTCCTAAGTTCCTGTTTTCTTTCTGAATTCTGGCCACTCTGTAGAATAGGCTCATGGTTTTGTGTCCAAGGTATGTACCACCTCCAATCTCTGTGACATGGCCATGTACTGAATAGCTGAAAGGAATGGCGACCATGTCAGAAAACTCAGATATCAGTGTGACCATGAAAGTCTCAGTGGAGAAACCCTGCTTTGGGCCTTTAGATTACCTATTGTTCAGCTGCCCTGAAAGTTGAGAGAAACAAAAACCATGAGTACTGAATAAATGTTGCAGCAGTTGGAACATGTCGCTGTATTGAGGTTCCCTCACCAGACTTTAGTTTCCCCAGTTATCTGGACTGTCAACGTAACCTTTTAATTTTAGTGTTACAGTTGTCCTTCCCCATTAGATACAGTGTAATAATTTCATGTCATCTGATCTTGCAAAATCCTTTTACTAGTATGACCTTTGTGTCTAATAGAGAAATCTTCACTTCTGTTACTCAGGGCTGGATAATCGTACTAGCAGACACGAAGACTACCTGTTTAGGTTAGGAATATAAGTAGGTCTTAACCTAAAAAATCTGCCTCTGGCAGCTCCTCTTGATAGTCTCTTTTTATAGTTATCAGGCATTCCTGTCTGAGAATCCTTCTTTTAGTTTCCAGTCTTACTTATTTTGGGAGGCTAACATAAATTGTATACCTTAAAATTTTATTATTATTATTATTATTATTATTATGATGATGATGATGATGATGATTATTATTATTAATTAAAATGCCCAGGAACGGCTGTATTTTCGTTTTAACTGTCTTTGCTAACTGTTTAAGATGAAACAGTCAAACTGACTTCTGTTTCTATCTATTTTTCACAGTCAGCTGAGCTTTTATGGGAGTCAATTCTGGGGAAACTTGAGAGCAGCTTCTCAGTTCTGATAGTGCCATTTTCGCTAGGTGGGTCCAGGTCTTGCTTGACCATGTGGTTTCCCTCAGAAGCATAAGAATGTCTCCCTTCTCTGATAACTCTCCTCTTCATGGCAAATGCACTCATTGGCTTTATGTTCACCAGTGGTCTCATTATTTTTCCTGATCTGCAGGTTATTTGGCCCAGAGTTGCAAAGCTCTTTAGAGAAGTCCCCTGTTCCCTGGATTCAGACTGACTCAGAGGGCAAGAGCCAAATATTGGTTTTCTTGGCCCTTTTCATTTAACTTTAATTAAATCCTAATCTGAAACATCCAGCAAATAAATTTTAACAGCCTTATATTACAAGTACTGGGATTTAATGTCTATAACTTTATAATTATTTATCTTTTAATTAATTGGGATCTGTATTATTCTGTCTTATAGGTGATGACTTATTATCTTAAATTAACCCATGTTGTGTTCTTAAAGCAACACTTCTGTAAAACACTAACAGGGAATCTTTAGATCACTTATAAGGAAATTACAAAATAAAAATTTTTAACAAGAGTAAAAATACTTAGTTCGTGTAACAGCTACCCTAAATTTTTTGGCTGAGTTATACACTATATCCCCTGTTTAAATCCTAGTAATCTTGACACAAATCAAAAACCAAAGAAACTTTTGAACATAACTTTAAATGAAATAAAATCTGACCTACTGCTTTTGTAGTCATTCTCACATGTTGTAAGATGGGACACACAGCCTTATTTCAGTTAAGGCAGGGCTCTATATGAATCTTTAGTGTTTTAGATCTAAAGGTGATCTTTGTTTTTTAAATATCATTTTACAAAGTTTACATAAATTGTGTCAGGTCACATGAACATTTGCTAACACCGTATGATATCAGATTTAAAACATGAATTAAAGAAAGGCTGAAAGTTTTTAACCTTTACATAGATTAGGCTCTCAATAACTTAAAATACATTTAAATGGTTCCCCAATGTAAAAAGTAACATAAAACTTTACATATCTTATTGATAACAGGAAAATAAATCCCCAATATATTTTTTTACCATATAAATTTAAAACAACAGATTGATATAATGCTCTTTTCAAGTTTCTACCTTACAGACTTGTATACCTGGAAGATATGAGCACATTGACAGCAACACAATTACATTGATGTTTCTACATTAACCAAGTTTAGCTTTTAAAGAAATGGCAGTACAGTTCTCTAAAATAACAGTTCTTATTTATTCAGTTGTTTAATTTTTATGGTTGTTTGCTCTAGAAAAAAATAAAACTTAATAACACAGTTTTATGGGTAAACTTATGTTTTCAGAAATTTTTGTCTCTTTAACACATGACTGAATTTTACAATCTTATACACACTTTAGTACAAACTTATACAGACCTTAGTAAATCAATCAGATATCAAACAAAACTACTCATGAATGAGTAATCCCATATGAAATTTACTTTACTTATTTATTAAAATATTAGACAATTGTATTGAAAATTGTAAACCATTTTTTTGTTGTTGAAGGAAAAGTCCTTGAACAAAGGCATATTAGACCTTTTGTAGACATTAATATTTTATTAGATTTTTGAACACCTAGAAAACCTTGTGAGCTTAAATTTAAAGAGCAATTCCCTACAGAACAGAACAGAGGACAGAACCATTCTCATTACTGTCCCGGAGAGGGGTATATGTTAGCCTACCCAGGCCACCTCCCTGTCATCAGAAGTACTCTCCCTTAACTGGATAGCAGATGTTATAAAGGCGTCACTTACCAATGGAGGCCTCCTCTACCAGGAGCTTGCTAATAGTTTTAGTGCTTTGGTTCTCTGCAGTGCTCCACGGACTGAAGGCTCAATCCAAGGCCTTGGAACGTCTTAAGTTGCACACCCCCTAGAGTGGCTCTCCAGTGTGGAGCCCCAGAGGGCAGGCCAGCTTCAGAATTTCCACAGTCTGGTCTTGTGATCTGGTCGGGCAGGGTTATCTCGCTTTGGAACTCCAAAATGTAAGACCAGAATGCAAGAAAAGACCACTGACTCCAATTAAAATCAAATTAAGGCAAGCTTATTATTTCAACCGGCCAGGCTGCCTCTCCCTCCCAAAATGGCGGGAACAAGACAGCAACCCAACTTTCCTACAGCCCAGATATGTAGCCCAGAAAGATACACAAAAGGGGGGTTACAGATAAGAGAACTTTGACAAGCATCACACTAATGGTATATTACATTATTTTTTTTTTTGCTGGCCCTAACATCAGAATTTATGAGGACCATTAGAGCCTCAGAGACACGTTGTCTGGCCAGGGAAAGAAAAATATTTATGAGGTATCATTAAAGTTTTAGAGAGCGCTGCTATCTGGTCAGAGATCCAGACATGGGTGAGTTCAAGGCACTGGTAGGCATTCCAAGCAGGTTCAGAATTTGCGCTAATTTATAGTAAAGCCAAAATTATCTTTTCATGGCTTTGTGGCAAGATGGCCCCCAATTTTAATGAAAGATCAGGTTGGATCTATCAACCCTGTCCCTTACTTTTGGAAACTCCCCTACCACCTCCAAGGTTGTGAACTCCTGAGGATTTTGAATTCCTGATAGGTATTCACAGATTTTCTAACTGTTCTCCTCTAATTGTGTCTTACTTGGGGCCGAAGTAATATGAAGGCATTATTCTGGATGAGAGTGGAAAAATTTTGTGTAGCACATATTTGCATACACATTGGATTCATTATCTAATTTTCCATTCGAAATACTGAATCCCTGTCACTAACCAATAGCTGACTAGACTCTGACTACTAAACCATTATGATGGAGAAAAATAACCCAAACAGAATAGAAATACAAGCAGTTCAGAGGAGGAATGGTGTACAGTTGGACTGGTCTTTTGGATGATAAAGGGTTGGTGTTATAAATCCAGTAAATTTTTTGTGTAAATAGTTCTCAATGTGTTTTAAAGTAAACAAATATGTGAATTCCTGTCTCCCTTTCTTTGTAGCCTATTCAGCACATGTAATTTTATATGCACATATAGAATCCTACCTGGTATCACACATACATACTTTTGAGGTTACAGTTACTAGGAAGATACAAATTTTGAGAAGAGATCACTCCTCCAAAACGATTTTGGAACTGAAAATTCAAACTATGGGTGAGCTTCCTAGTTGAAAAACATTATACATAAATCCATGTTTACTAAAATAAATACTTTTGCATCTGTTGATGATATATATTTAATGATGAATTTCGATAGGCATAAGTATTGCTACATTTTAATGTCTGTGTATATATATATACACACTCTCCAGATTTTTCAAAATATGAAATATATGTGTCTTACATTAACTCCCTGAATTCATTCATCTTCATGTATGTGGATTTATAATCAACTTTTTACAAGATTATTCACAGAAATATTCATCCACCTGAAATACATCTTTGTTTTCTAGTACTGAAAACTAACTTCAGTTAATGTTGCATACAAATTCTAATATTTCTACAGTAACTGACCCACTTAAACATCATTGCCTGTAGATTTGTATGGGACATAATGTGTATTTTGACGTTCATTTTTTTACAACACTGGTACATTATTATTTCTTCAGTTTATGCACATCATAGGATATATATTTCATCCACAAGTTCACAAATTTATAGGCATTTGTTTCACTTTCAATCACTTACTGCTTCAAAACACATGTATTCCTCCAGGTTTCTTAACTGGTCTTTTCATGAGACTTCTTTCCAAACACATTATATTTGATTTCCATAATCAATTTTGAAACAAAGCCCACACACTCTTCATGATAAACCATAAACCTAATATTAAAATTAGATGTATAACCGGTTGGAATGAATGATTGTTTATCAATATAAGATTTCCTATATATTTTCAGATATTAATTCAATCTATTATTTAAAGTGGAATCAGTTATATTATTTATTCACAATATCGTCTATTCATGCATTATCTCTATATTCATAGACACAGGATACACCTCATTGAACTCCAGTACTAATTAATACATCTAAAACATATTGTTCCCAGAAATGGTGGAAGAAATACCCATGTCACCTGATCTACATATACATTTTATCACAGTAATATTCAGGACACAAAAAACACAAACTTCACACTTATGATTGTACCAAACCTAAACGGAAATTGAACATGGATTACTAAAAACATCCATGTCCAGGTTGCCTAATGTGCTCAAATGAAAATCCTATTGGTGATTACATATTTGTTTTTTCCTAAGATTATATATTCAAACTCAAGCCTGTTGAAAATGTCTAATCCTATTACTCACTTTATACTTTGTCTCATTTCGTAATGTCTCTATTGATATCTGTTTTCCTAAATATTTTCCCCAGCTCATTATTGTAACTCATTCTTTACATGTGCTTACATTGACATTCACTTTCTAACCAAAACCCTATTGCTAAAAATATTTTGGTCCGAATCCTATACTCACGCTTTTTTCTAAACCTACTGACTATCTTCTTAATCCTACCTACTGTCCCTTTTTGACTGGATGTTCTCTTCGACATTCAATCATCCAAGAAAAAAGGTCCTATACCATTTTATATCGATTCAGCTGAGGCATGTGTGCAGAACATAATGCAAAACTAAGTCTCCCAATCAAGGGCCCAATGCCCTTCTGAGCTTCAAATCTTACCAGGATTCCTGTTTTCATACTTATATTTCACCTATATATTCTTGTAAATATCGCAGGTTTCCAATACCATTAATCATCCCGCAGAATTATTCCTAACACAAATCGAACATGTTTTTAACCCTAACCATACACTGTTCCCTCAATCTAACATTGCAGAAGAGCAGGGAAAGTGTTGGTCTTACAATACAGGAATGTAGGGGATCTTCCACCTGCTGAGAACCTCAAAGATACATGCAGAAATAATCCCTGGAGAAGATGTATGCAGCTATGAAGGACTTTTGAAAGTGAAAGTCATCTTCCATAGCAAACAACCTGGTCAGGATACAGGTTTGTGTCTGAATCAGCCTCTCTCTTTTTAATGTAGAGAAGATGGACCAAACCAGGCCTTTGTGGAGAGCTCTTCCCAGGTGCCTATGGTTTATATACCATTCTAACTTGTGAATGTGTCACATGAAGTAGGGGCAGCCTCCATCTCAAGGGACCATAAGAAGAAACTGTTAGCACAAAGTGGTTGCCAAGTCAGTGACCTCATTCATTTCAGGAGGAAGTGACCTCACCTCACTTCCTTGTTTTTGGAAGTCTCTGAACTTGGAATCCAGAAAGGCAGGCACCCAGAGCCAGTCCCAGTCCCACTCCCAGTGGTCTCACTTGTTTGGATTTACCAAGGTGAGAATCGGTCTTTCTTGGTGCCTACTAATGTGAAGATGACCAAATGCCAGAAGAGCTCAGAAGAGGGGCCTTTCCTGAGAAAGCCGGTAATGGCTCACTGCTGGCTCCTGTCAGCTTCACACAGTTGGCCAAGGATACTAGATCTGAGACAAGATAGTCCAATTCCGTGAAACATAGAATGGCCCACCAGTCAGAGAACACTCTGTATAGTCACAGACCTCCTTGGGGGAAGGAGGTGCCTTTCTGGGTGTGGGTGTGTGTTTGTGGTTTTGTCTCATGTTCTGAGAATAGGTAGGAAAGGCAGTTTGTTTGGTTTGGTGTGAACTGTTTCTGGTAAGTCATTTGACAAGGCGATTGTTTCTATTTCTGTGTATCCCACTGTGTCTGTGGTTGTAGAAATTAGAAAAGAGAATGCATCAATGGATGTTTCCTGTCTAGGAGAAAGCTTCCCAGGATTCATCTTGCCCCAGATATGTACAACCTCCAAGATCTTTGACAAGGCCATGTACTGGACAGCTGAATGGAATGGGAGCATCTCAGAAAACTCAGATATCAGTGTTACCAGGAAAGTCTCAGTGGAGAAACCCTGCAATGTGCCTTTTGCTTGCCTATTGTTATGTTGGCCTGAATGTCAGGAAGGTCTTTGCCTCAGGCCAGCCCTTTGTGAAGCCTGAAGAAAACAGTTTTCAAATGGAAATGAGTGGACATCACCTGTGATTCTTTCCTTAATTGCTTTGGAAAGGGATGTGTCTGAATCAGCATTTTGGCCCTGTGTAAGGCTGTGGCTTAGATTCTCAGCACGTGATGGATCTAAAGAAAGATCCCTTGTGTGCATCCAAAACGAACATCTCCAAAAGAGCACTCATTGTGGATGAAGTCTAACCAACTCCACTAACCAACTCACAGTTATAGTAAATAACTTTTGAAGTTGAAGGGACCCCAGTAAACTTTGAAGTAGATATAGGGGCATTATACTCAGCCTTTAAGGCCCCATTGGGCCCTCTATCAAATAAAAGGTCTCTAGTTCAAGGGGCTAATGGCAGTAAATATCGGGCTTGGACAACTAACAGGTACATGGACCTGTGGAAAGGAAAAATCCATCACTCCTTCCTAGTAATCCCAGAGTTCCCGGCCCCATTGATGGGTGGAGATCTGCTCACCAAACTCTGGGCCATAATGACTTTTAACCCTGAAGGCCCCCAAGTGGAATTTCTAAATCCTTCAGTAAAAACTCCTATAGTCATGGCTTTAACAATGTCAGTAGAAAATGTACATCAACTCACTCACCTTGGTTCAAAGAAATTGCAGGCATTCCTGAAAGATCAAGAACAGAGTTTTTTACTAACCGACTCACAGCGAAAGGAAATAACTGAATGGGTATCAAAAGCGTCTCAGGTCCATCAATTGGTTAATGCTTACCCTTTTAAGGAAAACACCTTCGAAGAACCAGACCAGAAAAATTTTCAGAAGTGAACTTTACTGAAATTAAGCCAGCAAAGTATGGACTTAAATATCTCCTAGTCTTTGTAGATACATTTTCAGGATGGATTGAAACCTTCCCCCCCCCAAAAAAAAAAAAAAAAAAAAAAAAAAACAATGGCTCAAATCGTGGTCAAGATGATACTGAAGGATATTTTTCCAAGATACGGCCTGCCTAAGGTAATAGGGTCTGACAATGCACTGGTGTTCATGGCCCAGGTAAGTCATGGGTTAACCTGTACCCTGGTGATTAATTGGTAGTTACATTATGCTTATAGATCCCAGAGCTCAGGACAGGTAGAAAAAATAAATAGAACCATTAAAGAGACCTTAATGAAATTAAGCTTAGAAACCAGCTAAAAGATTGGACTATACTCCTGCCTTATGCACTGTATCATCTAAAAAATACTCCCTCTGTTTCTTTGTGTAACCTCTCCCCCTGTGAAATTCTCTATGTTGCCCCTCCTCCAGTAAGGGACCTAACCCCAACTCTAAGACCTAAGGATCCCTTCCACACCCCCTTGCTTGACACACTTAAAGCTCTTGAAAGAACTCAGCGATACCTGTTAAAACAGCTGGCCACGGCCTACCAACCTGGGGACAAGGAGACTCCACATCGATATCAAGTAAGAGACTTCATCTACATAAGATGACATCAGGTGTCATCCCTGGAACCCCACTGGAAAGGAAATACCACGTGCTACTTATAACACCTACAGCAGTAAATGTAGACGGAATCCTTTCCTGTATCCATGCCTTCCATCTCAAGCCTGCGCCCTGTCCAGACTCTGGCTTGAAACTGGAAATGACTGGTAACCCTTTCAAATTGTGTATTTGGCATGTGTATAAGGCTATAGACTCTCCCCTTGGCCACCACTAGTCCTAACCCTCATCAGCGAATTCAGCAGCAATGGCTGATCACAAATCCTCATAGACCAGAAGAATGGTCTATCTCGCTTACAGCCCACATAGGGACCTGTTGGTCATCTCAACATTTGTCAGCTGCCTATAGGTTTTTCCTATTGGGATATCCCTGATAAAGCAGATCCCACTAAAATTTCATTAAATCCCTTTCGTATCATAGATAATGAAAACAAATATTATGGATGTAGGGACACGTGAGCCAGATGCAGGTTGGCTAGCCTAGATTACTATGTTTGCCTGGAAGACTATCAAAGCCACAAACAGCCACGGCTGTGTGGGGGGAAAGCCGACTTCTTCTGTAAGTCATGGGGATGTTAGCATACAGGGACTGCCTGGTGGAACCCAAACTGCTCATCAAATTCAATACACAGAATTGGCCATATTACCAATTAGACAACCAAAACCTGTGACCCCCAGAGGGGTCTCCAGATCCTCACATTCTGCATGACCTTTTTAACTTCTGCAAGTGCTCAAAAGGGTTAAAGGAGATTCCCCTATGTGGAGGTTTTTTCCCTCCTTTGCTCACATCCTGAACTATACTTCTCCAATAGTTCCTCAAACTCAGCCTTCTGCTCCAGACTCTCTGCTGGCACTCCCACCTCAGCAACCTGATTTCTCCCCTCCAATTACTAGATCAAAAATCAAAACCTCTGCCGGTTCTCAGACAATTGCCCCCTTGCTGAGGTATCCGGTACTGAGGTACCCCTCCACACACTCACTCCTCTCTTCTCCTGTCAGTGCCCGCACTGCGTCCAATAAGGTCCTCTTACCAGCTAACCCAAAGCTCAAACCAGCTGAGGAGATCCCTCAGACCCCTATCCAGGATGTAATTAAAATGGCCTTTAAAGTTGCTTTGTCATCACTGTAAACAGGTGACTAAGAATTTAAAATACCTCACATGCTTTTTGGGATACTCACTCCCGTCGTCCCCTCTGCTCTACCTGTTCTACTGCTCAAGTTTTTGTTGCTAGGAAAATCCCAAACCCCTTTTCCAATATTCTTTTACATTTCTACTTCCTCATTCTCAGATCCATGAAACTGCTCTCAGCCTTGCCTTCCACGTCTTCCCCCTCTCTACCAGGCCCACAGAAAAGTCTTAAATGACCTTCTCCAGAAGTCTTCACCATGGCTGACTTTAGGACTTTCAGCAAAAGAGTTCCTTTAAAAGAGTTCACTGTAGATAAACTTCTTCTTTTCGTGTTGCCCTGGTCTACTTGGCAACTGGCGAAAAAAAATCAGCACTCCTGAGCTAGACACACCCATACTAGTTTTTCACAAAATATGTGAACAAGGCCTCTGGCCTTGAGTGGGGGCTTCACAGAGATGGCTACATTTCTAAGATAAAGAAGTTACCAACTAGGCTCCATGGTAACAGCTGGCAGGGCGAAAAAAAAAGAGAAAAAATCTCTCCCCCTTTCAGGTGTCCTTGAAAAGTTAACTTGCCCAGAACAGAGGATAAAATAAAAGATAGAAAAACAGCTTTTTGTGAACTTCTGCAGACTTTGAACTTCTGAGCCCCTTCCCTTACATGTTGGGTACAAATTATGAAACTACCTAAACTTGGGGTTCAGGGGATTAATTGATTACAACAGAAGCAATGCCCTCTAAATCCGTTTGCAACCAAATAGGACTTTTTCCCTGTCTTCAGTGCTATCTTAGGTGCTTTGCCTCCTCCGTCCCTATAACAGAAAGATTCTATATACTTAAACATTGTTTATGTTTTCATGAAATAGTCAACAGATGTGATTAATTATGTAATGGTGCAGATGTTTCCCAGAGTGCTCTATGATGACGCAGGTCCATTTAAAGATCAAATAGGAGGGCATGCAACTCAGTTCCGCTGGGAACCTGTATCTCTCACTTTAGCCATCCTATTAGGAATAGGAGTTGCTGCATGAGTGGGCACAGGAATCAATGCCCTAGTCCAAAGGACACAACCAATGCCCTAATTAGAAGCAGCAATAGACCAAAACTTAAAGATAATAAAACCTCCATCACAGCTTTACAGGAATGTTTAACCTCTGTCTATGAATCTGTTTTACAGAACAGGCGAGCGATAAAACCTCCTCTTCATGAGAGAAGGGGGAATTTGTAGTGCATTGAGGGAAGAATGTTGTTTTTGTGCCGGCCACACTGGAGTTGAAAAGAATCTATGAGTAAATAAAGAAAACGCATTGAAGAGCGTCAACGAGAAAGAGAGGCCCAAAAAGGGTGGTTTGAGTCTTGGTTCACACAGTCCGTCTGGTTAACTATGCTTTCATCAGCCCTGGCTAGTCCATTAATAATCCTCATATTATTGCGAACTGTAGGACCCTGTTGGCTAAACCATGGAGTTTCCTTTCTCCAAGCTCAAATTGGACAAGTTAAACTTATGGTAATCAGACAACAATATACCACACTAGAAGACATAAAATGTAACACCCATCAGTGATGACTTTTATGATTAAAAGTAACCTGAAGAAGAAGTGGGGAATGAAAGGTTAATGAAATAGGTACTTGTCACTTCCTGTTTTTCTGTACACTTAACAAAACACTGTTGAAATCTTGAGAACTGTTTGCTAATCTTGTTCTCAGAATGTGCTGTCCCCAACTGCCAAACTGCAGAATGTGCTCAGTCACGCAGTTGAAAGCAAACGGCCTACTCGCCCTGACCCATCAATAAACTTCCATCCCTGCCTTCTCCAAGAAAAGTACATAAGCTCTGCTTAAGCTGTTCTCAGGGCTCTCTGCTCTATTCAACTGTGCTCTGAGCCCCAGCATGCTGGACCCACAATGAACCCTTTGTAGTTGCATGAGACAGTCTCTTGGTCATCTCTTCCTCCTATACTCGCCTGACCATTACAATATTTCACCTCTATATTCTTAAAAATATCTCAGGTTCCCAACACCATTATTCATCCAGCAGAATGATTCCTAACACAAATCAAACATGTTATTAATCCTAACCATACCATCTACCCTCAATCTAACTTTACAGAAGAGCAGGCACAGAGTTGGTCTTACAATACAGGAATATAGGGGATCTTTCACCTCCTGAGAAATTCAAAGGTCTATGCAGAAATGATCCCTGGAGAAGATGTAGGCACCTATGAAGGACCTGAGAGAGCAGAAGTCATCTTCCATGGCAAACAACCTGGTCAGGATGAAGGGTTGTGTCTGAATCAGCCTCTCTCTTCTTAATGTAGAGAAGATGGACCAAACAAGGCCTGTGTGGAGAGTTGTTTCCTGGTGCCTATGGTTGATATACTATTCTAACTTGTGAAACTGTCACAGGTAGTAGGAGCAGCCTGCATCTGAAGGGACCCTTGGAAGCAACTGTTAGGACAAAGTGGTTGCCAAGGCAGTGACCTCATTCAGTTCCTGAAGGAAGTGACCTCACCTCACTTCCTTGTTGATGGAACTCTCTGAACTTGGGATCCAGGAAGCCAGGCACACAGAGCCAGTCCCAGTCCCAGTCCCAGTGTTCTCACTTGTTTGGATGTACCAAGGACAGAATCAGACTTTCTTGGTACCTACTGATGTGAGGAAGGCCAAATGCCAAGAGAGTTCTGAAGACGGGCCTTTCCTGGGAAAAAAGGTAGTTGCTCACAGCTTGCTCTTGACAACTTCACAGAGTTGGATAAGAAGAGGAGATCTGAGACAGGACATGCCATTTTGAGGGAACATAATATGGCCCACCAGTCAGAGGACACTCCAGATAGTCTCAGAATTACTTGGGGTAAGGAGGTGCCTCTGTGGGTGTGGTTGTAGGTTTGTGATTTTCCCTTGTTCTGAAAATAGGTAGGAAAAGTGGTTTGTTTGGATTTAGTGAACATTTTCTAGAAAGTCCCTTGACAAGGCGAGTATTTCTGTGTCTGTGTATCCCATTGTGTCCATAGTTGTAGACATTAGAAAAGAGAATGCATAAATGGATGTGTCCTGTCTAGTAGAAAGCTTCACAGCATTCATTTTGCCCAATTTAAGAATGGACTGCGGCTTGCCTGATCGATGGGCTACACCTGATATCTTCCTAAGTTCCTGTTTTCTTCCTGAATTCTGGAGACTCTCCAGAATAGGCTCATGGTTTTTTGTCCAAGTTATGTACCACCTCCAAGTTCTTTGACATGGCCATGTACTGGATAGCTGAAGGGAATGGCGAGCATCTCAGAAAACTCAGAAATCACTGGGACCAGGAAAGTCTCAGTGGAGAAACCCTGCTTTGGGCCTTATGCTTACCTATTGTTCTGTTGCCCTGAATTTCAGGAAGGCCTTTGCCTCAGGCCACACCTTTTGAAGCCTGAAAAGAAGAGTTTTGCAATGGAAATAAATGGGCATTACCTGTGGCTCTTTGCTTAATTTCTTTGAAAAGAATGTGTCTTATTCAGACTCTTGAGCCTGTGTGAGGTGGTGGCTTAGAGTCTCAGCACCTGATGGATCTAAAGAAAGATTCCATGTGTACATCCAAAACCAAAATGGCCAAAGAGCAGTCCTTGTGGATGAAGTCTCTCACCTTGCTCTGTAACTTTCTTGACCTCCATCAAGTGAGAATAGGGATTCTTTGGGTCAAATAAGTTCTTCAAACCCTGCAGAGGCTAGCCCATAGGTGCTTAGATTTTCTCATGACTCCAATTCACATAAAGAATCTAAAACCCACAGTCAGTAGGCCTCAAATTTGAGAAGCAGAGCAGTATTAATGGCAGGCCTTTTTGATCATTCCTGGTTCACAGGAAGGGTGTACAGGCCACCCTGACTTTAGGCAAATGAGATGCAAGGGAGATTTTTTGGACACTGTCTTGGGGTGAACACCTCATGGAAACCTCCAGCCAGAAGTATTGATGAGTGTCTAAATGGAAGAAGATGAGGTCATGTGGGATTGTTTTGGTTTGAATCGTGGTCATTTGTGTGGCGGTTGGAAGAGACGACTGGGTCCACCTTGGCTTGAACTCTGGTGTGATTACCCTAAGAGACTGCATTCTGGAACTGACGTCATCGAAGTATTTCCATGAATTGTGTTGGAATTTTAGGAGGCCACGCATGAGATTTGCCCTTGGAAACTGAGATCTAGGCCCAGGGTTGCTTTCCGCAGAGCACTGGGAATCTCAGCCAAGATATCACATGATTTTATTCTGAACGACTTGGCAGCCATAGTTGAGAGTCAAAACACACATGGACCTCACGTTGTAGACCTCAATGCACCTTGCTTCATGTGACCTTTTGGCTACTCTTTGGGAAGACTTGCCTCTGAGAGTTCTCCAAAGCTTTTATGGAAATGAGCATCCTCAACATTTAATTGTTCCTGAATGAATTGAAACCCACATTGCCTCCAACTTCATGCTTGAAAAATGGCTCGATAAATACCATGAAATTTTTTTTTAAATTTTCATGAACAGGTGGCACTGGAGGACCTTTGGATATCCTGTTGATGATTATGAGTATACCAGACAGTGCCTTGATTGACTGGGTTTCAAGAAAATGGTGTAGAACAGAGATGCCAGTAAGTTGGAGTCTGCTGACTAGTGGGCTTATAGCCGTGGTGGGCAGGTGTGTGATGGAATATCTGTGGTGGGGCCATGTGGATCTCCATTGGCTTCCAAATGGCTTGTGGCTGACATGGTGCAGCCAACAGACCCTTACAAGTAAAGGGACCTTGTTATATGGAGAGGTTTCAGGGGAATGTTCAGAATCAGGTTGCTATGGTCAAGGGGCAAGCTATGAGGGATAGAACCTTGATTGGTGCATTCTCCTACAGACCCTGACCCACCACATATGACAGAACTCCCTTCAGCACTGTTTTTCAGTTGAACTCCTTGTATTTCGTGAAGCAAATACTAAACACCCAGTGCAGCAGCAATAAACACCACAAAATGTGGAGAATGACCCAATGACTTCACAGTCCACAAGGGGAGACACTTAGCCCCCAGTGGCCCCATTTTACCGACTAGGATTGAATTCAGCACTGCTACAGCATGTTCATTGGAAAATATTAAACCATGTCCTCCAGGTAACATAGATGCAGACCCAGCTGTAATGGTCTCACTACAAGGAAGGTAAAGCTCCTGACAACAACATATATTTCAAGTGCTCAAACTCAGAGGCAGTTTCTCAAGAAGTCTTTATGCCAGCACAGCTCCATGTTTGTGGAGTGTTTACCCTGTCCCTTACTTTTGGAAACTACTCTACCACCTCCCAGGTTGTAAACTTTTGAGCATATTCCATTCCAGATATTTATTCCCAGATTTTCTAACTCTTGACTTTTAATGATGTATTACTTGGGACGAGGGTAATGTCAAGGCATTGTTCTGGATGAGAGTGGGAAAATTTTTGTGTAGCATATATTTGCATACACATTTGGTCCATTTTTCCAATTTTCCATTCGAAATACTGAATACCGGACACTGACACCTAATCTACTAGACTCTGACTACTAATCCTAATAAGATGGAGAAAAACAACCCAAACAGAATAGAATTACAAGCATTTCAGAGGAGGCATGGTGTATAGTTGGACTTGCATTTTGCATTATATAATTTAGGAGTTATACATCTAGTCAATTTTGTGTTGAAATAGTTCCCCATGTGTTTTTCTTTCGATTATTTTATTTTATTTTATTTTATTTTATTTTATTTTATTAGTTGGTTGTTCAAAACATAACAAACCTCTTGACATATCGTATTTTATACATTAGATTCAAGTGGGTTATGAACTCCCATTTTTACCCCAAATATGGATTGCAGAATCACATCGGTTACACATCCACATTTTACATAATGCCCTATTAGTAACTTGTATTCTGGTACCTTTCCTATCCTCTACTATCCCTGCTCCCCTCCACTCCCATCTTCTCTCTATACCGAATCTACTGTAATTCATTTCTCTCTTTGTTTATTTTCCAATTCCCCTCACAACCTCTTATATGTAATTTTGTGTAACAATGAGGGTCTCCCTCCATTACCATGAAATTTACCTTTTCTCTACCCCCCCCCAACTCACGTCTCTGTTTAATGTTAATCTTTTCTTCCTGCTCTTCCTCCCTGCTCTGTTCTTAGTTGCTCTCATTATATCAAATAAGACATTTGGTATTTGTTTTCTACGATTGGCTAGCTTAACTAAGAATTATCTGCTCTAGTGCCATCCATTTCCCTGCAAATTCCATTTTTTTGTCATTTTTTAGTGCTGCATATTACTCCATGGTGTATAAATGCCACATTTTTTAATCCATTCATCTATTGTAGGGCATCTGGGTTGGTTCCACAGTCTAGCAATTGTGAATTGTGCTGCTATGAACATCGATGTGGCAGTATCACTGTAATACGCTCTTTTAAGATTCAGGGAAGAGTCCGAGAAGGGCAATAGCTTGGTCAAATGGTGGTTCCATTCCCAGCTTTCCCAGGATTCTCCATACTGCTTTCCAAATTGACCGCACCAGTTTGCAGTAACACCAGCAATGTAAAAGAGTACCCTTTTCCCCACATCCTCAGCAGCACTTGTTGTTGTTTGACTTCCTAAAGGCTGTCAATCTTACTGGAGTGAGATGGTATCTTAGGGTGGTTTTGATTTGCATTTCTCTGACTGCTAGAGATGGTGAGGATTTTTTCATGTACTTATTGATTGATTGTATGTCCTCCTTTGAGAAGTGTCTTTTCAGGTCCTTGGCCCATTTGTTGATTGGGTTATTTGTTATCTTATTGTCTAATTGTTTGAGTTTTTTGTATACTCTGGATATTAGGGCTCTATCTGAAGTGTGATGAGTAAAAATTTGTTCCCATGATGTAGGCTTCCTATTTACCTCTCTTATTGTTTCTTTTGCTGAGAAAAAACTTTTAAATTTAAGTAAGTCCCATTTGTTGATTCTTGTTATTAACTCTTGTGCTATGGGTGTCCTATTAAGGAATTTGTAGCCCGACCCCACAATATGTAGACCAGAGCCAACTTTTTCTTCTAACACATGCAGAGTCTCTGATTTGATATCTAGCTCCATGATCCACTTTGAGTTAACTCTCTTGTGCATGGCGAGAGGAGGGGATTAAGTTCCATTTTGTTGCATATGGATTTTCAGTTTACCCAACACCATTTGTTGAAGATGCTATCCTTCCTCCATTGCATGCTTTTAGCTCCTTTATCAAATATAACATAGTTGTAGCTTTGTGGATTAGTCTCTTGTGTCCTGTATACCGTACCACTGGTCTACCCGCCTGTTTTGGTACCAGTACCATGCTGTTTTTGTTACTATTGCTCTGTAATATAGTTTGAAATCTGGTATCACTATACCGCCTGATTCACACTTCCTGCTTAGAATTGCTTTTGTATTTCTGGGTCTTATATTTTTCCATATGAATTTCATGATTGCTTTCTCTATTTCTACAAGAAATGCCATTGGGATTTTGATTGGCATTGCATTAAACCTATAGATAACTTTTGGTAATATCGCCATTTTGATGATGTTAGTTCTGCCTATCCATGAACAGGGTATATTTTTCCATCTTCTAATATCTTCTTCTACTTCTTTTTTTAGGGTTCTATTGATTTATTGTATAAATCTTTCACCTCTTTTGTTAGGTTGATTCCCATGTATTTAATTTTTTTGAGGATGTTTTGAATGAACTGCTTTTCCTCATTTCTGTTTCAGAAGATTTGTTGCTGATATACAGAAAGGCCTTCGATTTATGCGTGTTGATTTTAGATCCTGCTACTTTGCTGAATTCATTTATTAGTTCTACTAGTTTTTTTTTGTAGACCCTTTTGGGTCTTCTATGATTCTATAGAATCATGTCACCAGCACATAGTGATAATTTACGTTCTTCTTTTCCTATTTTTATGGCTTTGATTTCTTTCTTCTAATTTCTCTGGCCAGTGTTTTGAGAACTATATTGAATTGAAGTGTGGATAGAGGGCATCCTTGTCTTGTTCCAGATTTTAGAGTGAATGCCTTCAATTTTTCTCCATTCAGAATGATCCTAGCCTGAGGCTTAGCATAGATAGCTTTTACAATGTCGAGGTAAGTTCCTGTTATCCCTAGTTTTTCTAATGTTTTGAAGATAAAGGGATGCTGTACTTTGTCAACTGCTCTTTCTGCATCTATCAAGATGATCATATGGTTCTTATCTTTAAGTCAATTGATGTGGTGAATAATATTTATTGATTTCCATATATTAAAACATCCTTGCATCCCAGGGATGAATCCTACTTGATCGTGGTGCACAATTATTTTTTATGTGCCTTTCAATACGATTCTCCAGAATTTTACTGAGGATTCTTGCATCTAGCTTCATCAGAGATATTGGTCTGTACTTTTCTTTCTTTGAGGTGTCTTTGTCTTGTTTCAGAATAAGGGTGATGTTGGCCTCATAGAATGAATTTGGCAGAGCTCCCTCTTTATCTGTTTCTCGAAATAACTTGAAAAGTATTGGTATTAATTCTTCTTTAAAGGTTTTGTAAAATTCTGCTGTATACCCATCTGGTCCTGGGCTTTTCTTGGTTGGTAGTCTTTTGATTGCTTCCTCTAAATCATCCATTGATATTGGTATGTTTAAATTGTGTGTATCCTACTGACTCAGTCTGGGCAAATCATGTAACTTAAGAAATTTACCGATGTCTTCATATTTTCTATTTTATTGGAATATAGGTTTTCAAAATAATTTCTAATTGTCTTCTGTATTTCTGTAGCATCTGTTGTGATATTGCCTTTTTCATCCTGTATGTTTGTAATTTGAGTTCTCTCTCTTCTTCTCTTCATTAGCATGGCTAAGAGTCTGTTGATCTTATTTATTTTTTCAAAGAACCAACTTTTATTTTTGTTAGTTTTTTCAATAGTTTCTTTTGTTTCAATTTCATTGGTTTCCACTCTGATTTTAATTATTTCTTGCCTTCTGCTACATTTGCTGTTGTTTTGCTCTTCCTTTTCTAGGGCTTTTAGATGAAGTGTGAGCTCATTTATTTGTTGGTTTTTGCTTTTTTTGATGAATGACCTCCAGGTGATGAATTTCCCTCTTAAAATTGCTTTCATTGTGTCCCATAGATTCCGATATGTTGTGTCTGTATTTTCATTTATCTCTAAGAATTTTTTGATTCCCTCCTTTATGTCTTCTGTAACCCATGGATTATTCAGTAACATATTGTTTATTTTCCTAGTGATGTAGGATTTTTTCTTCCTTCTTTTATCATTGATTTACAGTTTCATTCCATTATGATCAGATAAAATGCATGGTATTATCTCCACCTCTTTATATTTACTGAGTGTTGCCCTATTGCATAATATATGCTCTATTTTTGAGAGGGATCCATGTGCTGCTGAAAAAAAAGTATATCCACTTGATGATGGTTGATATATTCTATATATGTCAGTTAAGTCTAGGATATTGATTGTGATATTGAGTTCTATATTTTCTTTATTCAACTCTTGTTTGGAGGATCTGTCTAATGGTGAGAGAGGTGTGTTGAAGTCACCCATAATTATTAGGTTGTGGTCTATTTGATTCTTGAACTTGAGAAGAATTTGTTTTATGAACATTGCAACACCATTATTTGGTGCATAAATATTGAAAATTGTTATGTCTTGTTGGTGAATGGTTTCTTTTAACAGTATATAATGTCCTTCTTATCCCTTTTGATTAACTTAGTCTTGACTTCGATTTTATTCTATATGAGGATGGCCACCCCTGCTTGCTTACGAGGACCGTGTGCATGGTATAAATTTTCCCAACTTTTCACCTTCAGCCTGTGTATGTCTTTTCCATTCAGATGTGTCTCCTGGAAGCAACATATTGTTGGATTTGTTTTATTAATCCAAGTTACCAGCCTATGTTGCTTTATTGGAGATTTTAAGCCATAAACGTTTAGAGCTACTATTGATGTATGGTTTGTACTTCCAGCCATGTTTAATTTTTTATCTTTGTTTTTAATTTACTTTGTTTCTTCATGATTAGCTTTCCCCCTGCACTCTGTCATTACCCAGTCACTTCCCAATGATGGTTTTGGTTGTTGTTTTTCATTTCTTCCTCATGTAGTGTTTTTCTCAAGATGCTTTGCAATGCTGGTTTTCTGGCTGCAAATTCTTTTAGCTTTTTTTAATCATGAAAGATTTTTATTTCATTTTCGTACCTGAAGGTTAATTTTGCTGGATCCAGAATTCTTGGTTGGCATCCATTGTCTTTCAGTGTTTAAAATACGTTGTTCCAATATCTTCTCGCTTTCATCAACTGTGATGAAACATCCTTTGTTAACCTTATTGATTTACCCCTGAATGTAGTCTGCCTCCTTTTTCTTGTAGCTTTTAATATTTTCTCTTTGTTCTGTATATTGGATATGTTTATAACAAATGTCTTGGTGTTGGTCTACTGTGATTTTTTGTGCTCAGTGTCCTCTATGAATCTACAATTTGTATATCCGTTTCTTTTTTTATTTCTGGAAAGTTTTCTGTAATTATTTCATTCAGTAGGTTACTCATTCCCGTGGTTTGAATCTCTGGACCTTCCTCTATCCAGATGACTCATAAATTTGGTTTTTATATGTTATCCCATATCTCTTGGATGATTTTCTCGTGATTTTTTACCAGCCTTTCTGAGTTGGCTAGACTCTTTTCAAGATGATATATTTTGTCTTCATTATGTGACATTCTGTCTTCTACTTGCTCCACTCTTTTAGTAATTCTCTCAATTGAGTTTTTAATTTGGTTTTTCGTTTCCTTCATTTCTAGAATTATTGTATGATTTTTTTTTATTATCTCTATCTCCGTATAAAGATGCTTAACTTCTTTTTTTTAATCTGTTCATGTAATTCATTTTCAATGTGTTCTTTCACTGTTTGGATTTGCTGTCTCATATCTTCTTTAAGGTTCCATTCCATCTGTCTAAGGTATTCCTTGAGTTCTTTATATGATCATTTTTCTGATGACTCTAGGTCCTCCTGAGTATTTAGGCTGTCCTTCATTGTTTGTACTCTTTTTCTTTCTTGCTTTCTTATGCTGCTCATGTTACTTCTTGTTCTGTTTGAGTGCTGAGTTACTGATTAGTCTTATAAATTTATTTCATGCTTGGGAGGAAAGATATTAGAAGGGAAGGGAAGAAGTCAATAAGAGAATGAGAGTAGGCAGGTAGAATTCAAGGAAGGGGGAAAAAGAAAATTGAAAAGAAATGAAAAGACAAAAGAAAAAAACAGAAAATAAAGAATGAAAGAAAAATTAAAAAAATAATAATGATAATAAAAAAATGAAAATTACAATTTAATAATAATAATAATAATTAATAATAAAATAAAGAAATTTAAAAACTTAAAAACATTAAAAAAGTTAAAGAAAAACAACAACAACAAGAATGAAAATGAAAGAAAAAGAAAAAAAAAACAAAAAAACCCCAAATTTAAAAAATAAATAAATAATGATAATAATAAATGCAGTCATAGAGTTTGATTAACTTCTCTTCCAATAGGTGGTGCTGTGCCCACTGGGCCGAAGTTCTCCTCTCAGTAGGTGGGAACCAATCACTATGCAGCTGCTCTTCCTTCCAGACTGGGCGGGTGTCCAATCCTGACACCCTAGGGCCTTCTCTTGTGTTTCCTCAAGCCATGCCCTGCTCACCTGCGACGCTCACCACAATACTGGCAACACGCCAGGTCTGCTGCTCCTGGGAGACCTGTTTTTATGAATACCTGGGCACACTCTCCCGATTTGCTTCCCTCAGACCCTAAGTTTGTAGAGCTTGGGGCTGAGATCCCCAAGCGAATTTGTTTGCCCTCCGGGAGCCACGCCCCAGTAGCTGGTGCAAGAGACGTCAGTTGTCAGCACTGGTGGGAGCGGTAGCCGGGAGTTCTGTGCCACAAGTCCCGCGCCACTCCTGATTTTCTCGGTCTGGCTATCGCGCTCATGGTAGAGCTGAGAGGGACCCTTACGGGAGAGCTGGGAGGGGCCCTTAAGGATTCCCTGCTGTGTGGAGAGAGATGGCTAGGGAATTACAAACCTGTCGCGCTGGTTTCAATGAAGTCATCTCCTCCATCCTTGACGTCAGTTCTATGCCATGGTGGTATCCCATGCAAATGGTGATCATTCGTTCCCTTTGCCGGGTGACCGATGCAACTGGTGGGTCCTGACTGTCTCTCCCATGCCCCGTTTCAATCCTTTGGCCACTGCCTATGAAGGCTAGGTTGGCTTCTACCTCTGTAAGTTCAGAAGGGCAGACCAGTTATTTCAGCTGGATTGTTAGTGTTGAGTCACGAATCGCAGGCAAACCAGAGGTTGAATGCAACCGATCCGGGCTCGGTGTGTGTTGTGCGTGGCCCAGACTGTTCACCCCAGATTCATGTCAGTGCATCATTGCCTAGTGATCCTGAGCAAACAGTATTTAGACAGTTTATGACTCCCTATTCCAGCGCAGCTGAAGAGGTCAGGGACTTGATCTCTCCATACCCCCCGCCATTTTGGATATCTCTCCATGTGTTTTAAAGTTAACAAATATGTGAATTCCTATCTCCCTTTCTCTGTAGCCTATTCAGGAGATGTGTTTTGATATGCACATATAGAATCCTAACTTGAATCACATGTACATTCTTGTGAGGTGGCTGACTTGGCAGACACAAATTGTGAGAAGAGATCACTATCCTAAACACTGCTGGAACTAAAAATTCAACCAATGGGTGAGCTTCCTAGTTGAACAACATTATACATAAATCCATGTTCAGTAAATTGAATATTTTTGGATCTGTGGATGATATATATATCTCGATCAATTACGATTGGCATATCTATTGCTACTTTTGAATGTCTGTGTGTGTGTTTTGTTATATATATATATATATATATATATATATATATATATATATATATATACACAATCTCCAGATTTTTAAAATATGAAATATATGTGTCTTATATACACTCCCTAAATTCATTCATGTTCACGTATGTGGATTTATAATCAACTTTTCACAATATTATTCTCAGAAATATTCATCCACCTGAAATACATATTTGTTTTCTAGTACTGAAAACTAACTGCAGTGAATGGTACATACATATCCTAATATTTCTAGAGTTACTGTCCCAGTTTAACATCAAGGCAAGTAGATTCCTATAGTACATGATTTGTATTTTTACGTTCATTTTTATTCAAAACTGGTACATTACTATTTCTTAAGTTTATGCACATCATAGGATATATATTTTATCCACAAGTTCGCAAATTTATACGAATTTGTTTCACTTTCAATCACTTCCTGCTTCAGGACACATGTATTCTTCCATCTTTCTTGACTGGTCTCTTCCTGAGACCTCTTTCAAAACACATTATTTTCGATTTCCATAATCACTTTTGAAGCAAAACTCACATCCCCTTCATGATAAATTATAACTCTGATATTTCCAATGGATGTATAACTGGTTGGAATGAATGATTGTATACTAATATCAGATTTCTTAAATATTTTCAGATATCAATTCAATCCATTATTTAGAGTAAAACCAGTTATATTATTTATTCACAGTATGGTCTATGCATGCTTTTTCTTTATATTCATAGACACAGTGTACACCTCTTTGTACCCCCAATACTAATTTATATGTCTTCAAAATATTGCTCCCAGAAATGGTGGAAGAAATACGCATGTCACCTGATCTACATATACATTTTATCACAGAAATATTCTGGACACAAAATGCAAAGATCACACTTATGATTGTACCAAAGCCTAAATGGAAAGTAAATATGGATTACTAAAATCATCCATGTCCAAGTTGCCTAATGCTCTCAAATGTCAATCCTATTGGTGACTACATATTTGTTTCCTCTTAAGATTATATATTCAAACTCAACCCGATTGAAAATGTTTAATCCTATCCCTCACTTTATACATTGTCTGATTTCATAATGTCTCTATTGCCATCTGCTTTCTTACATATTTTCCACAGTTCACCACTGTGACTGAACCTTCACATGTGCTGACATTTGCTTTCACACTCTAATTGATAACTTATTGCTGAAGAACTTTTTTTCCAAATCCTATACTCACTCTTCTTCCTAAACCTACTGACTATCTTCCTAATCCTACTGACTATCCCTTTTTGACTGGATATTCTCTTCTACATTCAATCATCCAACGTACAAGGTCTTATGCCATTGTATATCGATTTATCTGAGACATCTGTGAGAATGTAATTCAATGGTAAGTATCCCAATCAAGGGCCCAATGATTTTCTGAGCTTCAAATCTTACTTAGATTTATTTTTTCATACATGTATTTCACCTCTATATTTTTATAAATATCGCATGTTCCCAATACCATTAATCATCCAGCAGAATGATTCCTAAGCCAAATGGAAAATGTTATTCACCCTAACCATACACTGTTCCCTCAATCTCATTTTACAGAAGAGCAGGGACAGTGTTGGTCTTACAATACAGAAATGTAGTGGATCTTCCATCTGCTGAGAACCTCAAAGCTCGATGCAGAAATGATCCCTGGAGAAGATGTAGGCAGCTATGAAAGACCTGAGAGAGCAAAAATCATCTTCCATGGCAAACAACCTGGTCAGGATGAAGGGTTGCATCAGAATCAGCCAATCTCTCCTTAATGTAGAGAAGATGAACAAAACCATGCCTGTGTGGAGAGCTGTTACCATTTGCCTACAGGTGATATACCATTCTACCATGTGAAAGTGTGACAGGAAGTAGGGGCAGCCTCCATCTCATGGTACCGTTGGAAGCAATTGTTATGATAAAGTGGTTGCTAAGGCAGTGATCTCATTCAGTTCCTGAAGAAAGTGATCTCATCTCACTTCCTTGGTGATGGAACTCTCTGAACTTGGGATACAGAAAGCCAGGCATCCAGAGCCAGTCCCAGTCCTAGTCCCAGTGGTCTCACTTTTTTGGATTAACCAAGGACAGAGTCAGTCTTTCTTGGTACCTACTGATGTGAGGATGGCCAAATGCCAGGAAAGCTCGGAAGAGGGGCTCTTCCTGAGAAAGCAGGTAGTGGCTCAATCCTGGCTCCTGAAACTTCACAGAGTTGGCCAAGAAGACCAGATCTGAGACAGGACAGGCCATTTTGGGGGATCATAGTATGACCCATCAGTCAGAGCACACACCGGACAGTCACAGACCTATTTGAGGGAAGGAGGTGCCATTGTGGGTGTGGGTGTGGGTTTGTGGTTTTGTCTCATGTTCTGAGAATAGGTAGGAAAGGCGGTTTGTTTGATTTGGAGTGAACAGTTTCTAGTAAGTCGTTTGACAGCGCAAGTGTTTTTATGTCTGTGTATCCCACTGTGTTTGTACTTGTACACATTAGAAAAGAGAATGCATTAATTGATGTGTCCTGTCTCGTAGAAAGCTTCCCAGCATTCATCCAGCACAATTTATGAATTGACTATGGCTTGCCTTATTGATGGGCAATACCTGCTACCTTCCTAAGTTGCTGTTTTATTCCTGAATTATGGCCACTTTCCAGAATAGGCTCATGGTTTTGTGTCCAAGATATGTACTACCTCCAAGCTCGGTGACATGGCCATGTACTGGATAGCTGAAGGGAATGGCGAGCATCTCAGAAAACTCAGATATCAGTGTGACCAGTAAATAAATCCATCCAGAACAATGCCTTGACATAACCATCGCTAAAAGTAAGACACAATTAGAGGAGAGGAGTTAGAAAATCTGAATATATATGTGGAATGGAAAATGCTCAGGAGTTCACAACACTGGAGGTGGTAGAACAGTTTCCAAAAGTAAGGGAGAGGGTAAACAATCCAGAAACATGGAGCTGTGCTGGCCTTGAGACTTCTTGAGAAACTTCCTCTGAGGTTGGGAACAAGAAATATATGTAATTGTTAGGAGATTTAGCTTCGTTTGTAGTGACACCATGAAATCTGGGTCTGCATCTCTATGACCTGGAGCACATGGTCCTTATTTTCTAATGAACACGAGGGAGCAGTTCTGAATTCTCTCTTTGTAGGTAAACTGTGGCCACTGGAAGCTAAGTGTCTTTCCGTGTGGACTGTGAAGCCATTTGGTGATCCTCCACTTTCCAGGGTGTTTCTTACTGCTGCACTGGGAGTTTGGTATTTGCTTCACGAAATACAAGGAGTTCAACTGGGACAAAATGCTGGAGGGAGTTCTGGCATGTGTGGTTGGTCAGGGACGCAAAGAGAATGTACGAATCAGGCTTCTATCCTACATAGCTTTCCCCTTGACTATAGCAACCTGATTCTGAACATTGCCCTGAAACCTCTCCATATGACAAGATGCCTTTACATATAAAGGTCTCCTGCCTGCACCATGTCAGTCGCAAGTCTTTCGAAGCCAATGGAAGATCCAGGTGGTCCTACCAAAAATATTTATTTACACACCTACAGTCCACTTCTCTACGCCCACTACTCATTATCCTCCAAATTACTGGCATCTCTGTTCTACACCATTTTCACAAAAACCAGTCAATCAAGGCACTGTTTGGTACACTCATGATCAACAACAGGAAATCCAAAGTTTATCCAGTGCCACCTGGTCATGGGAATTTCAAAAATTTTATGGTATTAATCTAGTCATTTTTCAAAAATGAAGTTAGAGGCACTGTGGGTTTCAATTAATTCAGGAACCATTAAATGGTGAGGAAGCTCATTTCAATGAAAGCTCTGGAGAACACTCACAGAAAAGCCTTCCAAAAGACTGGCCAAAAGGTCACATGAATCCAGACACATTGAGGTGTACAATGTGAGGTGCATATGTGTTTGGACTCTCAACTAGGGCTGCCAAGTCTTTAAGAATTAAATCATGTGATATCCTGGCTCAGAATCCCCGAGCTCTGTGGAAAGCCATCCTGGGCCTAGATCTCAGTTTCCAAAGGCGATTCTCACACGTGGCCTAGTAAAATCCCAAGAGAACTCACGACAATACTTCTCTGAGGTCAGATCCAGAACTCATTCTTTAAGGGGAATCACACCAGAGTTCAAGCCCAGGTGATCCCAGTCATCTTTTCCAACTACCACACAAATTACCACAATTAAAACAAGAACACTCCCATATGGCCCTCATCTTCTTTCATATTGACACTCATCATAATTTTGCTGGAGGTTTCCATGAGGGGAGCAGACCAAGACAGTGTTCAAAATAAGCTCCTTTGACCCTCATTTGCCTATAGTAAAGGTGGCCTGGACACCCATCCTGTGAACCAGGAGTGATCAAATAGGCCTGCCATTAATACCGCTCCAATTCTCCAATTTGAGGCCTACTGACTGTTTGGTTTAGATTCTTTATGTGAATTTTAGTCATGAAATAACCAAGCACCTATGGGCTAGCCTCTGCAGGTTTTGAAGAACTCATTTGACCCAAAGGATCCCTATTTTCACTTGATGGAGTTCCGGAACCTTACAGAGGAAGTCGAGAGACTTCATCCCAATGACTGCTCTTTCTGCCATTTTTCCTTTGGATGCAAACATGGGAACTTTCTTTAGATCCATCAGGTGCTGAGAATCTAAGCCTCAGCCACACACAGGGCCAGGGGGCTGATTCAGTCACATCCCTTTTCAAAGCACTTAAGAAAAGAGCCACAGATATGCCCAATCATTTCCATTTGAAAACTGTTTTCTTCAGGCTTCACAAAGGGGTGGCCAGATGCAAAGAACTTCCCGACATTCAGGGCAACAGAACAATAGGTAAGCAAAAGGCCCAAAGCAGGGTTTCTCCTCTGAGACTTTCCTCGTCACAATGATATCTGAGTTTTCTGAGATGCTCGCCATCACCTACAGCTATCCAGTACATGGCCATGTCACAGAGCTTGGAGGTGGTACATATCTTGGTCACAAAACCATGGGCCTATTCTTGAAATTGGCCGGAATTCAGGATGAAAATAGAAAGTTAGGAAGGTAGCAGGTGTTGCTCATCGATAAGGCAAGCTACAGTCCATTCATAAACGGTGCAATATGAATGCTGAGAAGCTTTCTACTAGACACGACACATCCATTGATGAATTCTCTTTTCTAATGTCTACAACCACGGAAACAGTGGAATACACAGACATAGAAACACTCGCCCTGTGAAAAGACTTACTAGAAACAGTCCACTTCAAATGAAACAAACCGACTGTCCTACCTATTCTCAGAAAATGAGACAAAACCACAAACCCACAACCACACCCACAAAGGCACCTCCTTCCCCTAAGTAGGTCTTTGACTATCCGGAGTGTCCTCTGACTTGTAGGCCATAATACGTTCCCCCGAAATGGCCTGTCCTGTCTCAGATCTGGTCTCCTTGGCAAACTCTGTGAACTTCTCAGGAGCCAACGGTGAGCCACTAACGACTTTCTCAAGAAAAGCCCCGCTTCCGAGCTTTCCTGGCATTTGGCCTTCTCACGTCTGAAGGTACCAAGAAAGACTGACTGCATTTAGTAAATCCAAACAAGTGAGACAATAGGGACTGGGACTGGGACTGGCTCTGGGTGCCTGGCTTCCTGGATCCAAGTTCAGAGAGTTCCATCACCATGGAAGTGAGGTGAGGTCACTTCCTTCCTGAACTGAATGAGGTCCCTGTCTTGGCAACCACTTTGTCTTAACTGTTACTTCCAAGGGTCCCATGAGATTGGGGCTGCCCCTACTTCCTGTGACACTTTCACAAGTTAGAATGGTATATCAACCATAGGCACCCAGGAATAGATCTCCACACAGGCCTGTTTTGGTCCATGTTCTCTACATTAAGAAGAGAATCTGATTCAGACACAACCTTTTATCCTGACCGGGTTGTTTGCCATGGAAGATGACTTTTGGTCTCTCAGGTCCTTCATAGCTGCCTACATCTTCTCCAGGGATCATTTCTGCATGGGCCTTTGAGGTTCTCAGCAGGTGGAAGTTTCCCTACATTTCTGTATTGTAAAATCAACTCTTTCCCTGCTCTTCTATAAAGTTAGATTGAGGGAATAGTGTATGATTATGGTTAACAACATGTTTGATTTGGGTTAGAAATCATTGTGCTGGATGAATAATGGTATTGGGAACCTGCTATGTGTATAAGAATATATAGGTGTAATATATGTATGAAAAAAGAAATCTAAGTATTATTTGAAGGCCAGAAGGGCATTGGGCTCTTGATTGGGATACGCAGCATTGAATTACGTTCTGCAGAGATGTCTCAGATAAATCGATATACAATGGCATAGGACCTTGTACCTTGCATGAATTAATGTAGAAGGAACATCCAGTCAAAAAGGGATAGTCGGTAGTGAAAGGTTAATAAAATAGGTACTTGCTATTTCCTGTTTTTCTGTATGCTTAAAAAAAACACTGTTGAAATCTTGAGAAATGTTTGCTAATCTTGTTCTAGAATGTACTGTTCCCAACTGCCAAACTGCAGAATGTACTGCCTCACTCGGTGTCACGCGAACCGCCCACTCACCCTTACACATCAGTAAACTTCCCTCCCTTCCCTCTCCAAGGAATGTATGTAAGCTCTCCATAAGCTGTTCTCAGAGCTCTCTGATCTATTTAAGTTAGCTGTGAGCCCCAGCAAGCTGGACCCAAAATAACCCTTTGCTGTTGCATGAGACAGTCTCTTGGTAGTCTCTTCCTCCAACACTCACCTGACCTTTACATATTGAGGTTCCACCGAGTTCCGGCAGTGGCGGATGAGAGACCCCAAAGGGCTCCTCTCGGAGCAAGTAAGGCGCCTCTTTCTGGTTTCAGGTGTCATGTTAGGGCTTGGCAAAATTGCTGGCGATGAAGAGCCTGGGGTCTCTCCGACGGTGGCTGAGAGACGTGTCACAGAGACATAGGGCACCTCCCTGGGGGACCCCGCAGAGGACTCGGAGAATCAAGGAACAATTGCTTCATCGACTCAGTGATATTTTCTTTTAGATTCGGTATTGCCATCCTATCGGGTTTTGCCGGCTACGCATTCCTGGTCTCAGTGTTGGATGTCCATTGCCTGTCTTTATGGTCTTGTCTTATCTGTGTCATGTGTCTTTGCTTTTACTGTTTGTGTACCTTTCATTATGGGACAGAGCACTTCAATGCCTCTGTCCCTGACCCTTGATAACTGAACCAAAGTCCGCTTAAGGGCTCAGAATCTTTCTTTTTTTAGTAAAACGCTGAACCTGGCAGACTCTCTGTGCCTCAGAATGGCCCATCTTTGGAGTCGTATGGCCCCAAGAAAGATCTTTCTACTTCCCACTAATTTAAAAAGTCAGAGATATTGTCTTTCAGCCAGGGCCACATAGCCATCCTGATCAACAGCCATATATCTTAACTTTGCAGGACCTCTGCAAATCTCCTCCTCCATGGGTGAAGCCTTTCCTTGCCCATGCCTCTGCTCATACTCCTTCCCACATGATCTTTCAAACCCTCACCTCTTCCTCCTCCTCCACCCTCTGTTTTCCCTGAGTCACAAGATTTGACTTTACTGGACTCTTCCTCCTCTCCTTATCCCCTGCCCTCATCCCCTAACACACAACACACTCTAAGTGATTCCCCTGCTGCTGACTAAGCCTCTCTACCATTGGAGGAAGCTAAGCTGGTAATAGGATCTGATAATGGACCGATGTTCATGGCCCAGGTAAGTCAGGGTTTAGCCAGGAACCGGGGGATTAATTGGAAGTTATATTGTGCTTATAGACCCCAGAGTTCAGGACAAGTAGAAAGAATGAATAGAACCATTGAAGAGACCTTAACGAAATTAAGCTTAGAGACCAGCATAAAAGATTGGACTGTGCTCCTGACTTATGCAATGTTTCATGCAAGAAAAAATCCTTCTGTTTCTTTGAGTAACCTTACCCCCTGAGAAATTCTCTATCGTGGATCTCGTCCAGTAAGGGTCCTAAGCCCAACTGTAAGACCTAAGGATCCTTTCCACACCCTCTTGCTTGACAGACTTAAAGCTCTTGAAAGAACTCAGTGATACCTGTGAAAATAGCTGCCCACTGCGTAACAAACTGTGTACCAGGGGATTCCACATCCATATCAAATAAGAGACTTCATGTATGTAAGATGACATCAGGTGTCATCCCTGGAACCCAGCTGGAAAGGACCATACCAGGTGCTACTTATAACACCTACAGTGGTAAAGGTATACAGAATCACTTCTTGGATCCATGCCTCTCATCTCAAGCCTGCTCCTTGTCCAGAATCTTTCTGGAAACTGGAAAAGACTGGTAACAGTTTCAAATTGTGTATTCGCCATGTGGATAAGGTTATATACTCTCCCCTTGGCCACAAGTAGTCCTAACCCTCATCAGCCTTTTAAGCAGCGATGCCTGATCACAAATCCTACTGGAAAAGTGTATCATCTATCTCACATACAGCCCCCTTAGGGACCTGGTGGCCATCTCTCCACCCAGACATTTGTCAGGTGGCCATAGGTTTTTTCTATTGGGATATCCCTGATGAAGAAAATCCCACTAAAATACCATTAAATCCCTTCTGTACCATAGATAATGGAAACAAACATTATGGATGTAGGGACACGCGAGCCAGATGCAGGTTGGCTAGCCTAGATTACTATGTTTGCCCGGGAAACTATCAAAGCCACAAACAGTAACGGCTGTGTGGGGGAAAAACCGACTTCTTCTGTATGTCATGGAGATGTATGTCATACAGAGGCTGCCTGATGGAACCCCAATACTTCATCAAATTCAGTACACAGCATTGGCCATATTACCAAGTAGACAACAGAAAAAGGATGGCCCCCAGAGGGGTCTCTAGATCCTCAAATTTTGCGTGACCTTTTTAACTTCTGCAAGTGCTCAAAAGGGTGAAAGGAGATTCCCCTATATGGAAGCCCTTTCCCTCCTTCACTCACATCCTGAACTATGCTTCTCCAATAGATTTTTATCCCCAGCCTTCTGCTTCAGACTCTCTGCTGTCACTCCCACCTCAGCAACGTGATTTCTCCCCTCCAATTACTAGATCAGAATCCCAAACCTCCACCAGTTCTCAGACAATTGCCCGCTTGTGAGGTAGCAGGTACTGAGGTACCCCTCCACCCACTCACTCCTCTCTCTTCCTGTCAGTGCCCACACCGGGTCCCACCAGGTCCTCTTTCCAGCTAACCCAAAGCTCAAACGAGCTGAGGAGAGCTCTCAGACCCTTATCCAAGATGTAATATAAATGGCCATTAAAGTTGCTTTGTCATCACTGAAAACAGGTTACTAAAATTTAAAGTCCCTCACAGGATTTTGGGATACTCACTCCAGTTTTCTGCTCTGCTCTACCTGTTCTACTGCTCAAGTTTTTTGCTAGGAAATTCCCAAACACCTTTCCAATTATTCTTTTACATCTCTCTTTTTCCTCATTCTCAGATCCTCGGAGCTTCTCTCAGCCCCACCTTCCCCGTATTCCCCCTCTGTACCAGGCCCATAGAAAAGTCTTAAATGTCCTTCTCCAGAAGTCTTCACCATGGCTGACTTTAGAACTTTCAGCATAGAGTTTCTATAAAGAGTTCCATGTAGATAAACTTTCTCTTTTTGTATTGCCCTGTTATACTTGGCCACTGGCTAAAAAACTCTGTACTTCTAAGCTAGACAACCCCTAACTAGTTTTTCACAAAATATGTGAACAAGTCCTCTGGCCTTCAGCTGGGGCTTCACAGAAATGGCCACATTTCTAAGATAAAGAAATTACCAACTGGGCTCCGTTGTAACAGCTGGCAGGGGGAAAATAAGAGGGAATAAAAAGCTCTCCTCCTCCCAGGTGTCCTTGAAAATTTAACTTGCCCAGAACAGAGGAAAAATCAGAAACATATACTGCTTTTTTGAACTTCTGCAGACTGTAAACTTCTGAGCCCCATTCCTTATATGTTGGGTACACAATTCTGAAACTACCTAAACTTGAGTTTCAGGGGATTAATTGATTACAACAGAAGCAATGCCCTCTGAATCCAGTTGCAACAATATAGGACTGTTTCCCTGTCTTCAGTGCTATCTTAGGTGCCTTGCCTTGTCTGTCCCTACAACAGCATAATTCTATATACTTAAACATTGTTTATGTTTTCATGAAATGGTCAACAGATGTGATTATTTTGAAATGTTGCAGATGTTTCCCAGAAAGCTCTATCATGACGCAGGTTCATTTGAAGATCAAATAGGGGGGGCATACAACCGGTTCCACTGGGAACTTGTATCCCTCACTTTAGCCATCCTATTAGGAATAGGAGTTGCTGCACGGGTGGGCACAGGAACCACTGCCATTGTCCATGGGACACAACAAATGACCCAATTAGAAGAAGCAATAGAGCAAAACTAAGATATTAGAAACCTCCATCAGAGCTTTGCATGAATCTTTAACCTCTCTCTCTGAAGTTGTTTTAAAGAACAGTTGAGGGTTGGACCTCCTCTTCATTAGAGAAGGGGGCCTTTGTGCTGCATTGAGGGAAGAATGTTGTTTTTATGCTGACCATACTGGAGTTGTAATAAAATCTATGAGTAAATTTAAAAGACACCTTGAAGAGCATCAACAAGAGAGAGAGGCCCAAAAAGGGTGGCTTGAGTCTTGGTTCACACACTCCTCCTGGTTAACTACGTTTTTATCAACCCTGGCCGGTCCAATAATAATCCTCATATTATTGCTAACTATAAAATCCTGTTTGCTCAACCGTGTAATTTCTTTTCTCCAGGCTCAAATTGGACGAGTTAAACTTATGGTAATACCCCACTAGCAGACATAGAATGTGACACCCTCCAATGATCATTTTTATGATTAAAAGTAGCCAGAAGAAGAAGTGGGGAATTAAAGGTTAATAAAATAGGTACTTGTCACTTCTTGTTTTTCTGTATGCTTAAAAAAACACTATTGAAATCTTGAGAAATGCTTGCAAATCTTGTTCCCAGAATGTTCTGTCCCCAACTGCCCAACTGCAGAATGTACTCCCTCACCCAGTTGAATGCAAACCACCCACTCACCCTGACCCATCAATAAAATTCCCTCCCTGCCCTCTCCAGGGAAAGTATATAAGCTCTATTTAAGCTATTCTCAGGGCTATCTGCTCTATTAAAGTGATCTCTGAGCCCCAGCATGTTGGCACCCAAAAAACCCTTTGATGTTGCAAGAGATAGTCTGTTGGTGGTCTCCTCCTCTGAAGCTCGCCCCACATTTACTTGGATGATTGAATGTAGAAGAGAACATTCAGTCAAAAACGATAGTCTGTAGCATTAGGAAGATAGTCAGTACTTTTATGAAGAAGGGTGAGTATAGGAATTGGAAAAAAATTTCTTTAGCAATAGGGTTTCGATTAGAGAGTGAATGTAAATGTCAGCACAGGATAAGAGTCAGTCACAATGATGAACTGGGGAAAATATGTAGGAAAGCAGATATCAATAGAGACATTACAAAATCAGGCAAAGAATAAAGTGAGTGATAGGATTAGATATTTTGAACAGGGTTGAGTTTAAATATATAATCTTAGGAAGAAACAAATATGTAGTCACAATTAGGATTGACATTTGAGAGCATTAGGCAAATTTCAGGTGGATGAATATTTCTCAGAATAATCTTGTGAATAGTTGATTATAAATCCACATAATAAACATGAATGAATTTAGGGAGTGTATATAAGACACATATATTTCATATTTTGAAAAATCTGGAGAGTGTATATATATATATATATATATATATATATATATATATATATATACAAAACACACACACAGACAAAAAAGTAGCAATATATATGTCAATCAAAATTCATTATAAAATATATATCATCCACAGATCTAAAAATATTAATTTTACTGAACATGGATTTATGTATAATGCTGTTCAACTAGCAAGCTCAACCATAGGTTGAATATCCAATTCCAACAAGTTTAGTAGGAGTGATCTCTTCTAACAATTTGTATCTGCCAAGTCAGCCACCTCACAAGAATGTACGTGTGGTACCAGGGAGGAATCTAAATGTGCATATAAGAATACAGAGAAAGGGAGACAGGAATTCACATATTTGTTAACCTTAAAAATACATGGACAACTATTTCAACAATAAATTGACTAGATTCATAACTCCAACTCTGTATCATGCAAAAGAAAAGTACAACAATACACCAGGCCTACTCTGAACTGCTTGTATTTCGATTCTGTTTGGGTTATTTTTCTCCATCATATTAGAATTAGTAGTCAGAGTCTGGTCGGGTATGGGTTAGAGTCAGGGATTCAGTATTTTGAATGGAAAATAGAAAACTGAATCCAATGTTTATGCAAATATATGCTACAGAAAATTCTTCCCACTCTCCTCCAGAACAATGCCTTGACATTACCTTCGCCCCAAGTAAGACACAATTAGAAGAGAAGAGTTAGAAAATCTGTGAATACCTATCAGGAATGGAAAATGCTCCAGATTTCACATCTTTGGAGGCGGTAGAGGAGTTTCCAAAAGTAAGGGACAGGGTAAACACTCCACAAATATGGAGCTCTGCTGGCCTAAAGACTTTTTGAGAATCTGCCTTTAAGGTTGGGCACTTAAAATATATGTTGTTTTCAGGAGCTTTAGCTTTATTTGTAGTGAGACAATCAAAGCTCGATCTGCATCTATGTGACCTGGAGGACATGGTTATTTATTTTTCAATAAAAATGAGGCAGCAGTGCTGAATTCTCTCTTTGTAGGTAAACTGTGGCCACTGAGGGCTAAGTGTCTCCCCGTGTGGACTGTGAAACAACTTGGTCATCCTCCAATTATCGTGGTGTTTCTTGCTGCTGCACTGGCAGTTTGGTATTTGCTTCATTAAATACAACGAGTTTAAATGGGAAACAGTGCTGAAGGGAGTTCTGTCAGCTGTGGTGTGCAGGGTCTCCAGGAGAATGCACCAGCCAGGGTTCTATCCCACGTAGCTTGCCCCCTTGACAATAGCAACATGATTCTGAACATTGCCCTAAAACCTCTCCATATAAAAATATGCCTTTACGTATATGGGTCTGATGGCTGCACCATGTCAGTCTCAAGCCATTTGGAAGCCAATGGAAGATCCACATGGCCCCACCACAGATGTTTTATCACTCACTTGCATAACACTTCTCTAGGCCCACTACTCACTAGGCTTCTACTTACCAGCATCTCTGTTCTACACCATTTTCCTGAAACCCAGTCAATCAAGGCCCTGTCTGGTATATTCATGATCATCAACAGGAAATCAAAGGTCCTCCAGTGACATCTGGTCATGGGAATTTTAAAAATTTCATGGTAATTATCTAGCAATTTTTCACGGATGAAGTTGGAGGCACTGTGGTTTGCAATTCATTCAGGAACCATTAAAGGGTTAGGAAGCTAATTTCAGGGAAAGCTCTGGAGCACTCTCACAGGCAAGGCTACCCAAAGAGTGGCCAAAAAGTCACATGAAGCGAGGCCAATTGAGGTCTATAAAGCGAGGTCCACGTGTGTTTTGAATCTCAATAATGCATGCCAAGTCTTTCAGAATAAAATCATGTAATATCCTGGCTGAGATTCCCAGTGTTCTGTGGAAAGCCATCCTGTGCCTAGATCTCAGGTTCCAATGGCAACTTCATGCCTGGCCTCCTAAAATCCCAACACAATTCATGGCAATACTTCTCTCAGGTCAGTTCCAGAACTCAGTCTATAAGGAGAATCACACCAGAGTTCAAGTCCAGGTGGACCCAGACAACTCTTCCAACCGCGACTCAAATGAAAACAATTAAAACCAAAATACTCCCTCATGGCCCTATTCTTCTTCCATATAGACACTAATCATAACCTCTTCCTGGAGTTTTCCATGAGTTGTGCAGCCCAAGAGAATGTCCAAAATAAGCTTCTTGCACCTCTTTTGCCTAACTTCAGGGTGGCCTGGGCACCCTTCCTGTGAATCAGGAGTGATCAAATAGGCCTGCCCTTAATACTGCTCCACTTATCCAATTTGAGGCTCTCTGACTGTGGGGTCTAGATTCTTTATGTGATTTGGAGTCATGAGAAAAGCCAAGACAGTGTCCAAAATCACCTCGCTTGCCCCTCATTTGCCTAAAGTCAGCGTGGCCTGGACCCCGTTTCTGTGAACGAGGAGTGATCAAATAAGCCTACCGTTAATACTTCTGTGTTTCTCCAATTTGACGCCTACTGATTTCAGGTATCAATTCTTTATGTGATTTGGAGTTATGCGAAAACCCAAGCACCTCTGCAGGGAATTGAAGAACTCATTTGACCCAAAGAATCCCTATTCTCACTTGATGGAGTTCAGAAACTTAACAGAGGAAGGCAAGAGACTTCATCCATAATGAATGATTTTTTTTTTTGCCATTATGGTTTTGGACGCACACATGGGATCATTCTTTAGATCCATCAGGTGCTGAGAATCTAAGTCATAGACACAAACATGGCCAAGAGACTAATTCAGACACATCCCTTCCCAAAGCAATTAAGCAAAGAGCCACAGGTGATGACATTCATTTCCATTTGAAAACTGTTTACTTCAGGCTTCACAAAGTGGTGGATTGAGGCAAAGAACTTCCTGACATTCAGTTCAAAGCAACAATAAGTAAGCAAAAGGCCCAAAGCAGGGTTTCTCCACTGAGACTTTCCTGGTCACACTGATATCTGAGTTTTCTGAGATGCTCGCCATTCTCTTCAGCTATCCAGTACATGGCCATGTCACAGAGTTTGGAGGTGGTACATATTTTGGACACAAATCCATGAGCCTATTCTGGATAGTGGCCAGAATTCAGGAAGAAAACAGCAACTTAGAAAGATAGCAGGTGTTGCACATCAACAAGACAAGCTGCACTCCATTCATATATTGGGCAGGTTGAATTATGGGAAGATTTACACTAGACAGTACACATCCATTAATGCATTCTCTTTTCCAATATCTACAACAACGGACACAGTGGGATACACAGACATAGAAACACTTGCCTTGTCAAATGACTTACTAGAAACTGTCCACTCCAAACCAAACTAACCGCCTTTCCCATCTATTCTCAGAACATGAGACAAAACAATAAACCCATACCCACTCCCACAAAGGCACCTCCTTCCCCCAATTAGGTCTGTGACTATCCAGATTGTCCTCTGACAGGTGGGCCATACTATGTTCCCCTGAAATGGTCCGTCTTCTCTAAGATTTGGTGAAATATAAGTATGAAAACAGAAATCTATGTATGATTTGAAGCCCAGAAGGGTTTTTCCCTTGATTGGGATACTTAGCTTTGAATTATGCTCTGCAAAGTTGTCTCAGATAATTCGATATACAATGGCATAGGACCTTTTACCTTGGATGATTGAATGTAGAAGAGAACATCCAATCAAAAAGGGATAGTCGGTAGGATTTGGAAGATAGTGGGTAGGTTTAGAAAGAAGAGGGAGTATAGGATTTGGACCAAAAGTTCTTTAGCAATAGGGTTTCGATTATAGAGTGAATCTAAATGTCAGCACATATGAAGTGTCAGTTACTAGGATCAACTTGGGAAAATATGTAAAAAAGCAGATATCAATAGAAACATTAGGAAATCAGGCAAAGTATAAAGTGAGTGATAGGATTAGACATTTTCAACAGGGTTGAGTTTGAATATATAAATTAGGAAGAAACAAATATGTAGTCACCAATAGGATTGACAATTGACAGCATTAGGCAACCTGGACATGGATGTTTTTAGTAATCCATGTACACTTTACATTTAGGCTTTGGTACAATCATAAATGTGACCTTTACATTTTTTTGTCCAGAATATTACTTTGATTAAATGTATATGTACATCAGGTGACATGAGTATGTCTTCCACCATTTCTGCGAGCAATATATTGAAGATGTAAAATTAGAATCAGGGGTACAAAGAGGTGTACCCTGTGTCTATGAATATAGAGATAAAGCATGAATAGACCCTAATGTGAATAAATAATATAACTTTTTTCAACTTTAAAAAATGAATTGATCTAATATCTGAAAAATTACAGGAAATTGTATATTGATATACAATCATTCATTCCAAGCAGTTATACATCTAATGGTAATATTCGTGTTTTGGTTTATCATGAAGAGTGTGTGAGTTTTGCTTCAAAAGTGACTTTGGAAATCGAAAATAATGTGTTTGGAAAGAAGACTCATGAAAATACCAGTAAAGAAACCCTGACAATACATGTGTTCTGAAGCAAAAAGTGATTAAATTTGAAACAAATGCCTATAAATTTGTGAACTTGTGGATGAAATGTATATCCTATGATGTGCAAAAACTGAAGAAATAATAATGTACCAGTGTCGAATACAAATGAATAAAGAATTACATATCATGTCCCATAGGAATCTACTTGCATTGATGTTAGACTGGGTCAGTTACTGTAGAATAATTAGGATTTGTATGCATCATTCCCTGAAGATAGTTTTCAGTACAGGGAAACAAATATGTATTTCAGGTGGATGAATATTTCTGAGAATAATCTTGTGAAATGTTGATTAAAAATCTACATACATGAACATGAATGAATTTAGAGAGTGTATATTAGACACATATATTTCATATTTTGAAAAATCTGGAGAGTGTATACACACACACACACACAAATAAAAAACACTCACAGACATTAAAAAGTAGCAATATAAATGCCAATCGAAATTCATCAGTAAATATATATCATCCACAGATGCAAAAATGTTTATTTTACTGAACATGAGTTTATGTATAATGTTGTTCTACTTGGACGCTCCCTATAGGTTGAATTTTCAGTTCCAACAGCATTTAGGAGGAGTGATCTCTTCTCACAATTTGTATCTGCCAAGTCAGCCACCTCACAAAGATGTACGTGTGATACCTGGTAGGATTCTATATATGCATATAAATATACAAGTGTGAATAGGCTAAAGAGAAAGGGAAACATGAATTCTCATATTTGTTAACTTTAAAAACACATGGAGATCTTTTTCTATTAAACATTGACCAGATTTATAACTCCTACCTTGTATAATGCAAAATGCAAGTCCAACTATACAACATGCCTCCAATGAACTGCTTGTATTTCTATAGGTTTGTGTTATTTTTCTCTATCATATTAGGATGAGTTGTCTGAGTCTAGTAGGTATGGGTTAGTGTCAGGGATTCAGTATTTCAAAAGGAAAATTGGAAATTGAATCCAATTTGTATGCAAATATATGCTGCACAAATATCCTCCCACTCTCATCCAGAACAATGCCTTGAAATTACCTTCACCCCAAGTAAGACACAGTTAGAGGAGAATAGATAGAAAATCAGTGAATACATATCTGGAATGGAAAATGCTCAGGAGTTCACAACCTTGGAGGTTGTAGAGGAGTTTCCAAAAGTAAGGGACAGGGTAAACACTCCACAAACATGAAGCTCTGCTGGCCTAAAAACTTTTAGAGCAACTGCCTCTGAGTTTGGGAACGTGAAAATTATGTTGTTGTCAGGAGAATTGGCTTCATTTGTAGTGAGACCATCAAAGCTGGGTCTGCCTCTATGTGACGTGGAGGACATGGTATCTTATTTTCCAATGAACATGAGGTAGCAGTGTTGATTTTCTTCTTTTTAGGTAAACTGTGGCCTCTGGGGGCTAAGTGTCTCCCCGTTGGACTGTGAAGCCATTTGGTCCTCCTCCACTTTTTGTGGGGTTTTTGCTGCTGAACTGGGAGTTTGGTATTTGCTTCATGAAATTCAAGGAGTTCAACTGAGACACAGTGCTGGAGGGAGTTCTGCCATGTGCGGTGGTTCAGAGTCTGCAGAAGAACGCACCAACCACGCTTCTATCCCTCAAAGCTTGCCACATTGCATCCTTGTCCATAGCAACCTGATTCTGAACATTGCCCTGAATCCTCTTCATATAACAAGATGCCTTTAATGAAAAGGGTCTGCTGGCTGCTTCATGTAATCCACAAGCCATTTGGAAGCCAATGGAAGATCCACATTGCTCCAACAGAGATGTTTTATCACACTCCTGCCCACCAAAGCTCTAGGCCCACTTCTCAGCAGGCTGCAACTTTCTGGCACCTCTGTTCTACACCATTTTCATGAAACCCAGTCAAGCAAGGCACTGTCTGTACATCCATGATCAGCAACAGGACATCCAAAGGTTCTCCAGTGCCACCCGGTCATGGGAATTTCAAAAATTTCATGGTATTTATTTAGACATTTTTCAAGGATGAAGTTGGAGGCACTGTGGGTTTCAATTCATTCAGGAACCAGTAAATGGTGAGCAACATTATTTCAATGAAAGCTCTGGAGAACCCTCACAGGCAAGGCTTCCCAAAGAATGGCCAAAAGGTCACATTAAGCCAGGCCCATTGAGGTCTACAATATGAGGTCCATGTGTGTTTTCACTCTCAACTATGGCTGCCAAGTCTTTCGATTGAAATCATGTGATATCTTGGCTGAAATTCCCAGAGCTCTGTGGAAAGCCACTCTGGGGCTCGATCTCAGTTTCCAAGGGTGACTCTCATACATGGCCTCTTAAATCACAACACAATACATGGCAATACTTCTCTGAGATCAGTTCCTGAACTCAGTCTATAAGGGGAATCACACCAGAGTTCAAGCCCAGGTAGACCTTGTTATGTCATCCAACTGTCACACAAATATCCACAATTAAATCCAAAACACTTCCACATGGCACTCATCTTCTTCCATTTACACAATCATCATAACCTCTGGCTGGAGGTTTCCATGAGGGGTGCAGCCCAAGACAGTGTCCAATATAACCTCCCTTGCCCCTCTTTTGCCTAAAATCAGGGTGGCCAGGACATCCTTCCAGTGAACCAAGAGTGATCAAATAGGCCTGCCATTAATATGGCACTGCTTTTCCAATTTGAGGCCTACTGACTGTGTGTTTTAGATTCTTTATGTGAATTGGAGTCTTGAGAAAAACCAAGCACTTATGGGCTAGCCTCTGCAGGGTTTTGAGGAACACATTTGAACCAAATGATCACTGTTCTCACATGATGGAGAACAGGACACTTACAGAGGAATGCGAGAGACTTCATCCACACTGACTGCTCTTTTGTCCATTTTGGTTTTGGATGCACACATGGGATCCTTCTTTAGATCCATCAGGTGCTGAGAATCTAAGCCACAGTCTCACACAGGGCCAAAAGACTGATTCAGACACATCCCTTTCCAAAGCAATTAAGCAAAGAGCCACAGGTGATGCCCTTTCATTTCCATTTGAAAACTGTTTCTTTAGGCTCTACAATGGTGTGGCCTGAGGCAAAGGCCTTCCTGACATTCAGGGCAACAGAACAATTGATGAGCAAAAGGCCCAAAGCAGGGTTTCTTCACTTAGAATTTCCTGGTCAAACTGATATCTGAGTTTTCTGAGATGCTCCCATTTCTTTCAGCTATCCAGTACATGGCCATGACACAGAGCTTGGAGGTGGTACATATTTTGGACACAAAACCATGAGCCTATTCTGGAGAGTGGCCAGAATTCAGGAAGAAAACCGGAACTTAGGAAGATTGTTGGAGTTGTCCACCCATAAGTCAAGCCGCAGTCCATTCATAAATTGGGCAGAATTCAGGAAGAAAACAGGAACTTAGGAAGATTGTTGGAGTTGTCCACCCATAAGTCAAGCCGCAGTCCATTCATAAATTGGGCAAGTTGAGTCTAGACAGCACACATCCAATGATTCATTCTCTTTTCTAATATCTAAAACCACGGACACAGTGGGATACACAGACAAAGAAACACTGGCCTTGTCAAACGACGTACCAGAAACAGTTCACTCCAAACCAAACAAACCGCCTTTCCTACCTATTCTCAGAACATGAGACAAAATCTCAAACCCACACCCACACAGACAAAGGAAGCTCCTTCCCCCAAGTAGGTCTGTGACTATTGGGAGTGTCCTCTGACTGGTGGGCCAAACTATGTTCTGATGAAATCGCCTGTCCTGTGTCACATATGGTCTCCTTGGCCAAATCTGTGAAGTTGTCACTAGCCAGCGGTGAGCCACTACCTGCTTTCTCAGGAAAGGCCCCTCTTTAGAGCTTTCCTGACATTTGTTCATCCTCACCTCAGTAGGTACCAAGAAAGACTGACTCTGTCCTTGGTAAATCCAAAAAATAAGACCACTGGGACTGGGAATGAGACTGGCTCTGGGTGCCTGGCTTCCCGGATTCCAAGTTCAGAGAGTTCCATCACCAAGGAAGTGAGGTGAGATTACTTCCTTCAGGAATTCTTTGAGGTCATTGCCTTGGCAACCACTTTGTCCTAACTGTTGCTTACAATACTCCTATGAGATGGAGGCTGCCCTTTCTTCCTGTGACACTTTTACAAGTTAGAATGGTATATCAACCATTGGGACCCCGGAACAGCTCTCCACACATGCCTGGTTTGGTCTATCTTCTCTACATTAACAAGAGAGAGGCTTATTCAGACACAACCCTTCATCCTGGGAAGGTTGTTTGCGATGGAACATGACATTTGCTCTCTCAGGTCCTTCATAGTTGCCTACATCTTCTCCAGGGATCAAATCTGCATGGACATTTGAGGTTCTCAGCAGGAGGAAGATACCCTACATTCCTGTATTGTAAGACGAACTCTGTCCCTGCTCTTCTGCAAAGTTAGATTAAGGTAAGAGTGTATGGTTAGGGTTAATAACATGTTCGATTTGGGTTACGAATCATTGCGAAGGATGATTAATAGTATTGGGAACCTGCGATATTTATAAGATTATAGAGGTGAAATATAAGTATGGAAACAGAAATCTAGGTAAGATTTGAAGCCCAGAAGGGTATTAGGCCCTTGATTGGGATACTTAGCTTATAATTACGTTCTGCACAGATGTCTCAGATAAATCGATAATCAATGGCATAGGACCTTACACGTTGGATGATTGATTTTAGAAGAGAACATCCACTCAAATTGAGATAGTCGGTGGGATTAGGAAGGTAGTCAGTAGGTTTAGGAAATAGAGTGAGTATAGGATTTGGGGCAAAAGTTCTGTAGCAATAGGGTTTTTGTTATAGAGTGAATGTAAATTTCAGCACATGTGAAGAGTCAGTCACATGATGAACTGGGGAAAATATGTAAAAAGGAAAATATCAATACAGACATTATGAAATGAGGCAATTATACAGTGAGTGATAGGATTAGACATTTTCAATAGGGTTGAGATTGAATACATAATCTTAGGAAGAAACAAATATGTCGTCACCAATAGGAATGACATTTGAAAGCATTAGGCAACCTGGACATTTATCGTTTTAGTAATCCATGTTCACTTTCCATTTAGGATTTGGTACAATCATTAGTGTGATCTTTGCATTTTGTGCCCAGAAAAATATTGTGAACAAATGTGTATGTAGATCATATGACATGAGTATTTCTTCCACCATTACTGGGAGCAATATTTGAAGACATATAAATTAGTATTGGGGGTACAAAGTGGTGTACCCTGTGTCTTTGAATATAGAGATAATGCATGAATAGACCATACTGTGAATAAATATTATAACTGGTTCCACTTTAAATAATGGATTGAATTGATATCTGAAAATATATAGGAAATCATATATTGACATACAATCATTCACTCCAACCAGTTATATATCTAATGGTAATCTTAGGGTTATTGTTTATCATGAAGTGTGTGTGAGTTTTGTTTCAAAAGTGATTATGGAAATCGAAAATAATATGTTTGGAAAAAAGTCTCATAAAAAGACCAATCAAGAAATATGGAGGAATTCATGTGTTCTAAAGCAGGAAGTGATAGAAAGTGAAACAAGTGCCTATAAATTTTCTAAATTGTGAATGAAATATATATCCTGTTATGTGCATAAACTGATGAAATAGTAATGTACCGGTGTTGAATAAAAGTGAACGTCAAAATACACATCATGTCCAATAGGAATCTACTTGCACTGATGTTAAACTGGGTCAGATACTGTAGAAATATTAGAATTGCATGCATTATTCACCAAAGAGAGTTTTTTTTATTTTTATTTATGGTTGTTCAAAACATTACATAGTTCTTGATATATCATATTTTACACTTTGATTCAAGTGGGTTATGAACTCCAATTTTTACCCTGTATACAGATTGCAGAATCACATCAGTTACACATCCATTGATTCACATATTGCCATACTAGTGTCTGTTGTATTCTGCTGCCTTTCGTGTCCTCTACTATTCCCCCTGGCCTCCCCGCCCCTCCCCACTTCTCTCTCTACTCCCTCTACTGTAATAAATTTCTCCCCCTTGTATTATTTTTCCCTTTCCCCTCAATTCCTCTTGTATGTAATTTTGTATAACCCAGAGGGTCTCCTTCCAATTCCATGCAATTTCCCTTCTCCCTCCCTTCCTCCTCTCATCCCTGTTTAATGTTAATCATCTTGTCATGCTCTTCATCCCTATCTGTTCTTAGTTACTCTCCTTATATCAAAGATGACATTTGGCATTTGTTTTATAGGAAGTGTGTAGCTTCACTTAGCATAATCTAGTCTAATGCAATCCATTTCCCTGCAAATTCTATGATCTTTTATTTTTCAATGCAAAGTAATAATCCATTGTGTATAAATGCCACATTTTTTATCCATTCTTCTATTGAAGGGCATCTAATTTGGTTCCACAGTCTTGCTGTTGTGAATTGTGCTGCTATGAACATCGATGTAGCAGTGTCCCTGTAGCATGCTCTTTTTAGGTCTTTAGTGAATAGACCAAGAAGGGCAATAGCTGGGTCAAATGGTGGTTCCATTCCCAGCTTTCCAAGAAATCTCCATACTGCTTTCCAAATTGGCTGCACCAATTTGCAGTCCCACTAGCAATGTACAAGTGTACCTCTTTTCCCACATCCTTGCCAGCACTTCTTGTTGTTTGACTTCATAATGGCTGCTAATCTTACTGGAGTGAGATGGTATCTTAGGGTGGTTTTGATTTGCATTTCTCTGACTGCTGGACATGGTGACCATTTTTTCATGTACTTGTTGATTGATTGTATGTCCTCATCTGAGAAGTGTCTGTTGAGGTCCTTGGCCCATTTGTTGATTGGGTTATTTGTTATCTTATTGTCTAATTTTTTGAGTTCTTTGTATACTCTGGATATTAGGGCTCTATCTGAAGTGTGAGTAGTAAAGATTTCTTTCCAGTATGTAGGCTCCCTATTTACCTCTTATTGTTTCTTTTGCTGAGAAAAAACTTTTTTTGTTGAGTAAGTCCCATTTGTTGATTCTAGTTATTAACTCTTGTACTATAGGTGTCCTATTGAGGAATTTGGAGCCCAACCCCACAGTATGTACATCGTAACCAAATTTTTCTTCTATCAGACAGTGTGTCTCTGATTTGATATCAAGGTCCTTGATTCATTTTGAGTTAACTTTTGTGCATGGTGAGAAAAAGGGATTCAGTTTCATTTTGTTATATATGGATTTTCAGTTTTCCCAACACCATTTTTTGAAGATGCTATCCTTCCTCCATTGCATGCTTTTAGCTCCTTTATCAAATATAAGATAGTTGTAGTTTTGTTGATTGGTTTCTGTGTCCTCTATTCTGTACCATTGGTCCACCTGCCTGTTTTGGTACCAGTACCATGCTATTTTTGTTACTATTGCTCTGTAGTATAGTTTGAAGTCTGGTATCGCTATACCGCCTGATTCACACTTCCTGCTTAGCATTGTTTTGCAATTCTGGGTCTTTTATTTTTTCATATGAATTTCATGATTGCTTTCTCTATTTCTACAAGAAATGCCTTTGGGATTTTGATTGGCATTGGATTAAACCTATAGAGAACTTTTGGTAATATGGCCATTTTGATGATGTTAGTTCTGCCTATCCATGAACAGGGTATATTTTTACATCTTCTAAGATCTTCTATTTCTCTCTTTAGGGTTCTGTAGTTTTCATTGTATAAGACTTTCACCTCTTTTTTTAGGTTGATTCCCATTTTTTTTTTTAGGATATTGTGAATGCAGTGGTTGTCCTCATTTCCATTTCAGAGGATTTGTCACTGATATACAGGAATGCCTTTGATTTATGCGTGTTGATTTTATATCCTGCCACTTTGCTGAATTCATTTATTAGCTCTATTAGTTTCTTTGTAGAACCTTTTGGGTCTGCTAGGTATAGAATCATGTCATCTGCAATAGTGATAATTTAAGTTATTCTTTTCCTATTTATATGCCTTTAATTTCTTTCATCTGTCTAATTGCTCTGGCCAGTCTTTTGATAACTATATTGAACAAAAGTGGTGAGAGCAGGCATCCCTGTCTTGTTCCAGATTTTAGAGGGAATGTCTTCAATTTTTCTCCATTCAGAATGATGCTAGCCTGCGGTTTAGCATAGATTGCTTTTACAATATTGAGGAATGTTCCTGTTATTCCTAGTTTTTCTAGAGTTTTGAACATAAAGGGATGCTGTACTTTGTCGAATGCTTTTTCTGCATCTATCTAGATGATAATATGGTTTTTATTTTAAGTCTATTGATGTGGTGAATAACATTTATTGATTTTCATATATTGAACCCTCCTTGCATCCCAGGGATGAATCCTACTTGATCATGGTGCACATTTTTTTGATATGTTTTTGTATCTGATTTGCCAGAATTTAATTTAAGATTTTTGCATTTAGGTTCATTAGAGATATCGGTCTTTAGTCTTCTTTCTTTGAAGTGTCTATCTGGTGTAGGAATCAGGGTGATATTGGCCTCGTAGAATGAATTTGGAAGATCTCCCTCTTTTTCAATTTTCTGAAATAGCTTTAAAAGTATTGGTATTAGTTCATATTTAAAGGTTTTGTAAAACTCTGCTGTATACCCATACGGTCCTGGGATTTTCTTAGTTGGTAATCTTTGGATGGTTTTTTTTTATTTCCTCAATTGATATTGGTATGTTTAGGTTGTCTATATCCTCCTAACTCACTCTGGTCAGATCATATGACTTAAGAAATTTTTTGATGCCTTCACTATCTTCTATTATTTTAGAGTATAAGGATTCAAAGTAATTTCTGATTATCTTCTGTATTTCTGAAATATCTGTTATGATATTGCCTTTTTCATCCCGTATGATAGTAATTTGAGTTCTCTCTCCTCATCGTTAGCATGGCTAGGGGTCTGTCCATTTTATTTATTTTTTCCTCCAATTGGTGTGACGTGTCTACCACGCCCGTGGACCCCTGTGGTGTTCTGCCAATCAGTCGCAGGTCTGCCTACCTTGCAGGCGTGGGCGGCGGCACTGCTCTACTCCTACTCCAATTGGAGTGACGTGACTACCATGCCGGCGGGCCGCTGTGCCTGGTCCGCCGGTTGGTCGCAGGTCTGCCTACCTTGTGAGCACGGGCTACAGATCTGTTCTGCCCCTACTCCAAATATGGTAAAGTTTCTGCCGTGCCAGCCGGCCGCTGGGCCTCTTCTTCTGGTCAGGTGCAGGTCTGCTACCTTGCGGGCGCGGGTGGTGGCTCTGCTCTGCCCCTACTCCAATTGGTGTGTCGTGACTACCATGCCGGCAGGTTGCTGTGCCTGTTCTGGGCATGGGCGAAGGCTCTGCTCTGCCCCTACTCCTATTGGGGTGATGTGACTACCATGCTGGTGACCCACTGGGATTTTACTAGGTGTGGGAGAAGGCTCTGCTCTGCAACTACTCCAATTGGGGTGACGTGGCTACCACACCTGCGGGTCGCTGGGCCTGTTCTGTGCACGGGCGGCGGCTCTGTTCTGCCTCTACTCCAATTGGGTTGACGTAACTACCATGCAGGTGTGTCACTGGGTCTGTTGTAGTCGCGGGCAGCTGCTCTGCTCTGCCCCTCTGGCTCGATGACAAAGTGAGAGAGACCCAGGTGTTTGTGACTCACTTTCTTCACCAGGAGACCAACTGTTTCTGTCACTGCTGGTATCAATGAAGTTATCTCCTCTGCTGCTTTCTGATGACATCAGAAATTTGCCATGTTGGTATCCCATGTGAAAGGCAGCATTTCGTTCCCTTTTCTGGGTGACCAAAGCAATGAGTGAGTCCTGACCGGCCCTCACAAGCCGTGTCTCAATCCTGTTTCCACTGCCTATGAAGGCTCGGTTGATATTTACCTCCACAGTATTCAGCAAGACCCGGACCGAGAAGCAGTTTCCGCGGGTTCTTTAGCCCTGGGCCAGATCAGTTCCGAGAGGTGGAATTCGGCCGCTCTGGGCTTTGTGTATGTTCTAATAGGAGCAGGCTCCAAGACGGAGTTTCTGCAGGTTCTTTAGCACTGAGTCTGAGTAATTTGTCTGCAACACAAAGGTGAATGGCATCCTGAAATTACCTGTTCTATAGCTGAATGAGCTTCGATCAGTCAAAAACAGGGATGGTGACATCAGCTCTCCAAGATAGTGGCCGCTGGCTTCCTCTGTGGTCTGACCGGTGTGGAGAACCGAATTGGACCGCATCCTTCCCCATCTCAAACAAAGAATTCAGCACTTAGCACAGTGATTGCATACCTGGCAGGAGCCCACAGAATCCACACCGCTGTATATTTGCATTGCTATCTCTTCATTTCCCAGTGCGCGCCGCAGACTCTAGCCACAGACCGATTTCCTGAATAAGCAGCATGACGCTCCGTGCGGACAAATCACTCGTGTTTGAGCTCGCGTAGCTGATCCTCGTGAGATGGAAATATGTCCACTAGGTTTTGGAGCACCCCAATTTTGCTGGAAATTTCTAACAAGATATATTTTAGCCGTTATAACTCGTCATTCTCCCGCACAGTGACGCGGTACATGGGGGTGATGCACTCCCTTCACCACCATCATATGATCCCCCGAAGTTAGTTTTCAGTACTAAGAAACAAATATGTATTTCAGGTGGATGAATATTTCTGAGAATATTCTTGTGAAAACATGATTATAAATCCACATACATGAATATGAATGAATTTAGGGAGTGTATAATAAGAAAAATATACTTCATATTTTGAAAAATCTGGAGAGTGAATATATATATATATATATATATATATATATATATATATATATACACTCACAGACATTAAAAAGTAGCATTATGTATGCCAATCGAAATTCACCATGAAATAATATATCATCCACAGATCCAAAAATATTCATTTTAATGAACATGGATTTATGTTGTTCAACTAAGAAGCTCACTCATATGTTGTATTTTCAGTTCCAACAGCGTTTAGTAGGAGTGATCTCTTCTCACAATTTGCATCTGCCAAGCCAGCCACCTCACAAAATGTACAAGTGATACCAGGTAGAATTCTAAATGTGCATATGAAAATACATGTGATGAATAGGCTACAGAGAAAGGGAGACAGTTATTCACATATTTGTTAACTTTTAAAACACATGGAGAACTATTTCAATTAAAATTCGCTAGATTTATAACACCTACCATTTATCATACGAAAGGCAAGTCCAACTATACACCATGCCTCCTGTGAACCTCTTGTATTTCTATTCTGTTTGGGTTATTTTTCTCCACCATATTAGGATTAGAAGTCAAAGTCTAGTAGGGTATGTGTTAGTGTCAGGGATTCAGTATTTTGAATGGAAAGTTGGAAAATGTATCCAATGTGTATGCAAATATGTGCTACACAAAAAATTCCCACTCTCATTCAGCACAATGCCTTGACATTACCTTCGACCCACATAAGACACAATTAGAGGAGAAGAGTTAGAAAATCTGTGAATACATATGTGGAATGAAAAATGCTCATGAGTTCACAAATTTGCAGGTGGTAGAGGAGTTTCCAAAAGTAAGGGACAGGGTAAAAACTCCACAAACATGAAGTTCTGCCAGCCTAACATCTGGAGAAACTGCCTCTGAGGTTGGGCAATGAAATATATGCTGTTGTCAGGAGCATTAGTTTCATTTGTTGTGAGACCATCATAGCTGAGTCTTCATCTATGTGATCTGGATGACATGGATTCTTATTTTCCAATGAACATGAGGCAGCAGTGCTGAATTTTCTATTTGTAGGTAACCTGTGGCCACTGGGGTCTAAATGTCTCCCCTTGTGGACTGTAATTCCATTTGGTCATCCTCCACTATTCGTGGTATTTCTTGCTGCTGCACTGGGAGTTTGGTATTTGCTTCATGAAATACAAGGAGTTCAACTGGGACACAGTGCTGAAGTGACTTCTGTCAAGTGTGGTGGGTCAGGTTCGTCAGGAGAATGCAACAACCAGGCTTCTATCCCACATAGCTTGCCCCATTTTCCATAGCAACCTGATTCTGAACATTGCCCTAAAACCTCTCCATATAACAATATGCTTTTACATATAAGGGTCTACTGGCTGCAAAATGTCAGTCACAATCCATTTGGAAGCCAATGGCAGATCCACATGCCCCCACCACAGATGTTTTATTACACACCTGCCATCCACTACTCTAGTACAACTACTCAGCAGGATCCAACTTACTGGCATCTCTGTTAAACACCATTTTCATAAAACCCAGTCAATCAAGGCACTGTCTTGTATACTCATGATCAGCAACAGGACATTCAAATGTTCTCCAGAGCTACCCGGTCATGGGAATTTCAAAAATTTCATGGTATTGATCTAGCCAATTTTCAAGGATGAAGTTGGAGGCACTGTGGATTTCAATTCACTCAGAAACCATTAAATGGTGAGGAAGCTCATTTCAATGAAAACTCTGGAGAATTCTTACAGGCAAGGCTTCCAAAAGTGCCCAAAAGTCAGATTAAGCCAGGCCCATTGAGGTCTACAATGTATGTTCCATGTGTGTTTTGACTCTCAAATATGGCTGCCAAGTCTTTAAGAATAATATCATGTGATATCCTGGCTGAGATTCCCTGTGCTCTGTGGAAAGTCACCTTGGGACTAGATGTCACTTTCCAAGGACAACTCTCATGCATGGCCATCTAAAATTCCAACACAATTCCTGGCAATAATTCTCTGAGATCAGTAAAAGAACTCAGTCTCTAAGGGGAATCACACCAGAGTGCAAGCCTAGGTGGACCCAGTGATCTCTTCCAACCGCCAGACATATGTCCACAATTAAAACCAAACACTCTCACATGGCCCTCATCTTCTTCCATATAGACACTCATCATATCCTCTGGCTGGAGCTTTCCATAAGGGACGCAGCCCACCACAGTGTCTAAAATAAGCTCCCTGCCCCTCATTTGCCTAAAGACAGGGTGGCCTGGACTCTCTTCCTGTGAACCAGGAGTGATCAAATAGGCCTGCCTTTAATATTGCTTGGCTTCTCCAACTTGAGGCCTTCTAGCTTTGGGGTTTAGATTCTTTAAGTGAATTGGAGTCATGAAAATCAAGCACCTATGGCCTAGCCTCTGCAGGGCTTTGAAGAACTCATTTGACCCAAAGGATCCCTATTCTCACTTGATGAATATCAGGAACCTACCAGAGGAAGGCAAGAGAGTTCATCAACAATATCTGATCTTTTTGCCATTTTGGTTTTGGATGCATGCATTGGGATCTATCTTTAGATCCATCAGGTGCTGAGAATCTAAGCCACAGCCTCACACAGGGCCAACAGGCTGATTCAGACATATCCCAATCCTAAGCAATTAAGCAAAGAGCCACAGGTGATGCCCTTTCATTTCCATTTTAAAACTCTTTTCTTCAGGCTTCACAAAGTGGTGGCTTGAGGCAAAAAACTTTCTGACATTCAACAGAACAATAGGTAAGCAGAAGGACCAAAGCAGGTTTTCTCCACTGAGACTTTCCTGGTCAACAGATATCTGAGATTTCTGAGATGCTAGCCATTTCCTTCAGCTTCCAGTACATAGCAATGTCACAGATCTTGGAGGCGGTACAAATCTTGGACACAGAACCATGATACTATTCTGGAGAGTCGCCAGAATTGAGAGAGAAAACAGGAAATTAGGAAGCTTGTAGGTGTTGCCCATCCATAAGGCAAGCCAGAGTCCACTCATGAATTGGGCAGGATGAATGCTGGGAAGCTTTCTACTAGACAGAACACATCCATTGATGCATTGTCTTTTCTAATGTCTACAACAATGGACTCAGTGGGATACACACACACATAGGAACACTCGCCTTGTCAAAGGACTTAATACAAATATTCCACTCCATACCAAACAAACCGCCTTTCCTACCTATCCTCAGAACATGAGACAAAACCACAAACTCACACCCACACCCACAAAGGCACCTCCTTCCCCCTAGTAGGTCTGTGACTCCCCGGAGTATCCTCTGACTGGTGAGCCATACTATGTTCCTCCAAAATGACCTCTCCTGTCTCAGATCATGTCTGCTTGGCCAACTCTGTGAAGTTCTCAAGAGCCAGCGGTGAGGCACTACCTGCCTTCTCAGGAAAAGCCCCTCTTCAGAGGTTTCCTGGCATTTGGCCTTCCTCACATCTGTAGGTACCAAGAAAGACTGACTCTATCCTTGGTAAATCCAAACATGTCAGACCACTGGGACTAGGACAGAGACTGTCTCTGGGTGCCTGGCTTCCTGGATTTCAAGTTCAGAGAGTTCCATCACCAAGGAAGTGAGGTGAGATCACTTCCTTCAGGATCTGAATTATGTCACTGCCTTGGCAACCACTTTGTCCTAACAGTTGCTTCCAAAATACTATGAGGTGGAGGCTGCCCTGATTTTCATGGGACACTTTCTCTAGTTAGAATGTTATATCAACCGTAAGCACCTGGGAACAGCTTCCACACAGGACTGGTTTGGTCCATGTTCTATACATTAAGAAGAGAGAGATTGATTCAGACACAACCCTTCATCCTTACCAGGATGATTGCCATGGAAGATGACTTTTGCTTTCTGAGGTAATTCATAGCTGCCTTCATCTTCACCAGGGATCACTTCTGCATGAACATTTGAGTTTCTCAGCAGGTGAACATCCCCTAGATTCCTGTAGTTTAATACACACACTGTTCCTGCTCTCCTGCAAAGTTAGTGTATGGTTAGGGTTAATAATATGTTCGATTTGGGTTAGGAATCATTCTGCAGGATGAATAATGAGATTGGGAACCTGCGATATTTATAAGAATATATAGGTGAAATATATGTATGAAAACGGGAATCTAAGAAGGATTTGAAGCCCAGAAAGGCATAGAGCCCTTGATTTGGATACTTAGTGTTGAATTATGTTCTGTACAATTGTCTCAGTTAAATCGAAATACAGTGGCATAGGACCTTGTACCTTGGATGATTGAATGTAGAAGAGAACATCCAGTCAAAAAGGGATAGTCAGTAGGATTAGGAAGATAGTCAGTAGGTTTAGGAAGAAGAGTGAGTATATGATTTGGAATAAAAAGCTTCTTTAGCAATAGGGTTTCATTGGGAGAGTGAATGTAAATGTCAGCACATGTGAAGAGTTAGTCACAATGATGAACTGGGGAAAATGTGTAGGAAAGCAGGTGTCAATAGAGACATTACGAAATCAGGCAAAGTATAAATTGAGTCATAGGATTAGACATTTTCAACAGGGTTGAGTTTGAATACATAATCATAGGAAAAAACAAATATGTCGTCACGAATGGGAATGACATTTGAGAGCATTAGGCAACCTGGACATGGATGTTATTAGTTATCCACGTTCACTTTCCTTTTAGGCTTTTGTACAATCATAAGTGTTACATTTTTATGTTTTTTTTGTTCAGAATATTACTGTGATAAAATGTATATGTAGATCAGGTGACATGAGTATTTCTTTCACCATTTTTGGGGGCAATATTTTGAAGACGTGTACATTAGTATTAGGGGTACAAAGAGGTGTACCCTGTGTCTATTAATATAGAGATAATGCATGAATAGACCATACTATGAATAAATAACGTAACTGATTCCACTTTAAATAATGGATTGAATTGATATGTGAAAATATATAAGAAATCTTATATTGATATACAATCATTCATTACAACCAGTTATATATCTAATGGTAATATTAGGATTATGGTTAATGAAGAATGGTGTTTGAGTTTTGCTTTATACGTGATGATGTTAAACAAAAATAATGTGTTTGGAAAGAAGTCTCATGAAAAGACCAGTCAAGAAACATGGAGGGATACATGTGTTCTGAATCAGGAAGTGATTGATCGTGAAACAAATGCCTATAAATTTTCTAATTTGTGACTGAAATATATATCCCATGATGTGCATGAACTGAAGAAATAGTAACGTACAAGTGTTGAATAAAAATGAGAGTCAAAATACACATCATGTCCCCTAGAAATCAACTTGCATTGATTTTAAACTGGCTAAGTAACTGTAGAAATATTAGGGTTTGTATGCACCATTCACTGAATTTAGTTTTCAGTACTAGGAAACAATATGTATTTCAGGTGGATGATTATTTCTGAAAATAATCTTGTGGAAAGTTGATTATAAATCCACAGATATGAATATGAATGAATTTAGGGAGTGCATAATAAGACACATATATTTCATATTTTGAAAAATCTATATATATATATATATATATATATATATATATATATATATACACACACGCAAAAGCACAGATATTAAAAAGTAGCAATACAGGAGATCCATTATGAAGGCAGGCATGGAGAAATCAAGTCTCTGATCTCTTCAGCTGCGCGGGCATAGGGAGTCGTAAACTGTCTAAATGCTGTTTGCTCAGAATCACTAGGCAATATTGACCTGTTGTGAATCTGGGGTGAACAGTCTGGGCCCCTCAGAACACACACAAAGCCCGGATTGGCTGCATTCAAGCTTAGATTCGTCTGGTTTTTGTGACTCAGCACTAACATTCCCGCTGAAATAACTGGTCGGGATTTCTGAATTGAGAGTTAAAAGCCAACTGAGCCTTCATAGGCAGTGGCCACAGGATTGAAATGGGGCTTGGGAGAGATAGTCAGGACCCACCTGTTGCATTGGTCACCCAGCAAAGGGAACGAACGGTCACCATTTGAATGGGATACCACCATGGCAGAGAACTGACGTCACAGGCGGAGGAGATAACTTCATTGAAACCAGCGCGACAAGTGTGTAATCCCATTGCCATCTCTCTCAACAACGCAGGGAAACCTCAAGGGCCCTTCCCACCTCTGCTGTAATGGCCCCTCCCAGCTCTCCAAGGAGCGCGATAGCCAGACCTAGGGAATCAAGATTGGCTCGGGACTCGCGGCGTGGAATTCCCTGCTACTGCTCCCACCAGTGCTGACAATTGAGGTCTCTTACACCACCTACCGGGGCCATGGCTCCTGAAGGGCAAGCAAATTCGCTGGAGGTTCTCAGCCCCAAGCTCTACAAACTTAGGGTCTGAGGAAGGCAAACAAGGAGAGTGTGCCCAGGCGTTCATGGAAACAGGGCTACCAGGAGCAGAGGCCTGGCTTGTAACCAGTATTGTGATGAGCGTCACAGGTGAGTGTGACCTGGCTTGAGGAAGCACAAGAGAAAGCCCTAGGCACTCAGAATTGGAGACCCGCCCAGTCTGGGAGGAAAAGCTGCTGCACAGTGATTGGTTCTCACTTATTGAGAGGAGAAGCTTGGCCCAGTGCGCACAGCTCCACCTACTGGAAGAGAAGTTATTTGAACTCTAGGACTGCATGTATTATTATTATTTTTTTATTTGTATTTTTTTCTTTCATTTTTATTTTTGTTATTGTTGTTCTTTAACTTTTTTTAAATGTTTTTATTTTTTAATTTTTTTCTTTTATTATTATTATTATTATTTTAAATTTTAATTTTCAATTTTTTAATCATCATCATTACTTAAAACTTTCTTTCTTTATTTTCTATTTTTTTCTTTTGTCTTTTCATTTCTTTTCATTTTTCTTCTTCCCCCTTCCTTGAATTCTACCTGCCTACTCTCATTCTCTTTAGTGACTTCTCCCTTCCCTTCTAATATCTTTCCTCCCAAGCATCAAATAAATTTATAAGAGTAAGCTGTAACTCAGTAGTCAAACAGAAGAAGAAGTAACATGAGCAGCATATAAAAACAAGGAAGAAAAGGAGTACGAACAATGAAGGACAGCCTAAATATTCAAGAGCACCTAGAGTCATCAGAAAAATGGTCATATAAAGAACTCAAGTAATACCTTAGACAGATGGAATGGAACCTTAAAGAGGATACGAGACAGCAAAAACAAACAGTGATAAAACGCATTGAAAATGAATTACATAAACAGATAAAATGAGAAATTAAGCATCTTTATCAGGAGATAGAGATTATTAGAAAAATCAAACAATAATTCTAGAAATCAAGTAAATGATAAACCAAATTAAAAACTCAATTGAGAGTATCACTAACAGAGTAGAGCAAGTAGAAGACAGAATGTCAGATAATGAAGACAAAATATATCATCTTGAAAAAAGTCTAGCCAACAAAGAAATGCTGTAAAAAATTATGAGAAAACATTCAAGAGATATGGGATAACATAAAAAAAAAACAAACTAATGAGTCATATGGATTGAGGAAGGTACAGAGATTAAAACCAAGGGAATGAGAAACCTGGTGAATGAAATAATTACAGAAAACTTTCCAGAAATAAAAATGGAAACGGATAAACAAATTGTAGATGCTTACAGGACACCGAGCACACAAAATCACAGTAGACCAATGCCAAGACACATTGTTATAAAGATATCCAATATACAGAACAAAGAGAAAATATTAAAAGCTACCAGAGAAAGGAGGCAGATTACAAGCATTACAATCAGGGGTAAACCAAAAAGTTTAACAATGGATTTTTCATCATAGACGCTGCAAGTGAGAAGATCCTGGAACAACGTACTTCAAACACTGAAAGACAATGGATGCCAACCAAGAATTATGTATCCAGCAAAATTAAGCTTAAGATAAGGACAACAAGATAAAAATATTTTATGATAAACAAAAGCTAAAAGAATTTCAGCCAGATAACCAGCATTGCAAAGCATCTTGAGCAAAACACTACACGAGGAAGAAATGAAAATCAACAACGAAAACCATCAGTGAGAAGTGCCTCAGTAATGACAGAGGGAAGGGGAAAAGCAAATCATGGAGAATCAAACTAATTAAAAAATATATATATAAAAAACATGGGTGGAGGTACAAACCATATATCAATAGTAACTCTAAATGATAATGGCTTAAACTCTCGAATAAAGTGACATTGGCTTGTAACTTGAAATAAAAAAAAAACAAATCCAACAATATGTTGCCTCCAAGGGACACATCTGAATGGAAAAGGCATACACAGGCTGAAGGTGAAAGATTGGGAAAATTTATACCATGCACACAGTCCTCGTAAGCAAGCAGGGGTGGCCATCTCCTATCGAATAAAATCGACCTCAAGACTAATTTAATCAAAGGGATAGGAAGGACTTTATATACTGTTAAAAGAAACCATTCACCGACAAGACATAACAATTATCAATATTCACTCAGCAAATAATGGTGCTGCGACGTTCATAAAACAATTTATCCTCAAGTTCAAGAATCAAATAGACCACAATACAATAATTATGGGTAACTTCAAACTCACCTCTCTCACCATTGGACAGATCCTCCAAACAAAAGTTGAATAAAGAAACTATAGAACTCAATATCACAATCAATACCCTATACTTAACTGACATATATAGAATATATCAACCATCATCAAGTGGATATACTTTTTTCTCACCAGCACATGGATCCTTCTCAAAAATAGACCATATGTTATGCCATAGGGCAACCCTCAGTAAATATAAAGGGGTGGAGATAATACCATGAATTTTTGTGATCATAATGGAATGAACCTGGAAACCAATGATAAAGAAGGAAGAAAAAATCATACATCACATGCAAAATGAAGAAATATGTTACTGAATGATCAATGGGTTACAGAAGACATAAAGGAGGAAGTCAAAAAATTCTTAGAGATAAATGAAAATACAGACACAACATATCAGATTCTATGGGACACAATGAAAAGAAGTTTTAAGAGGTAAATTCATCGCCTGGAGGTCATTCCTCAAAATAGAAAAAAAAACAAACAAACAAATGAGCTCACACTTCATCTCAAAGCCCTAGAAGAAGAAGAGCAAAACAACAGAAAATGTAGCAGAAGGAAAGAAATAATTAAAATCATAGCGAAATTGAAACAAAAGAAACTATTGAAAAAATTAACAAAACTAAAAGGTGCTTCTTCAAAAAGATAAATAAGATCGACAGACCCTTAGCCATGCTAACGAAGAGAAGAAGAGAGAGAACTCAAATTACTAACATACGGGATGAAAAAGGCAATATCACAACAGATGCTACATAAATACAGAAGAAAATTAGAAATCATTTTGAAAAACTGTATTCCAATAAAATAAAAAATAGTGAAGACATCGATAAATTTCTTAAGTCATATGATTTGACCAGACTGAGTCAGGAGGAAACACACAATTTAAACTGACCAATATCAATGGATGAAGTAGAAGAAGCAATCAAAAGACTACCAACCAAGAAAAGCCCAGGACTGGATGGGTATACAGCAGAGTTTTACAAAACCTTTAAAGAAGAATTAATACCAATACTTTTCAAGTTATTCAGGAAATAGAAAAACTGGAAGCTCTGCCAAATTCATTCTATGAGGCCAACATCACCCAGATTCTGAAACCAGACAAAGACACCTCAAAGAAAGAAAACTACAGACCAATATCTCTCATGAACCTAGATGCAAAAATCCTCATTAAAATTCTGGCGAATCGGATACAAGGTACATCAAAAAAATTGTGCACCATGATCAACTTGAATTCATCCCTGGGATGCAAGGAGGCTTCAATATATGGAAATCAATAAATGTTATTCACAACATCAATAGACTTAAAGATAAGAACCATATGATCATCTTGATAGACGCAGAAAAAACCATTCAACAAAGTAGAGCATTCCTTTATGTTCAAAACATTTTAAAAACAAGGGATAACAGGAACTTACCTCGACATTGTAAAAGATAACTATGTTAAGCCTCAGGATAGCATCATTCTGAATGGAGAAAAATTGAAGGCATTCACTTTAAATCTGGAACAAGGCAGGGATATCCTCTATCACCACTTCTATTCAATATAGTTCTCGAAAAACTGGCCAGAGCAATTAGAGAGATGAAAGACATTAAAGGCATAAAAATAGGAAAAGAAGAACTTAAATTATCACTATTTGTAGATGACATGATTCTATACATAGAAGACCCAAAAGGGTCTACAGAAAAAACTACTAGAACTAATAAATGAATGCAGCAATGTGGCAGGATATAAAATCAACATGCATAAATCAAAGGCATTTCTGTATATCAGCGACAAAACTTCTGAAACAAAAATGAGTCAAAACACTGCATTCCCAATTTCCTCAAAATAATTAAATACTTGGGAATCAACCTAACAAAAGAGGTGAAAGATTTATATAATGCAAACTACAGAACCCTAAAAAGAGAAATAGAATAAGATCTTAGAAGATGGAAAAATATACCCTGTTCATGGATAGGCAGAACTAACATCATCAAAATTGCTATATTACCAAAAGTTCTCTATAGGTTTAATACAATGGCAATCAAAATCCCAAAGGATTTTTTTTGTAGAAATAGATAAAGCAATCATGAAATTCAAATGGAAAAATAAAAGACCCAGAATAGCAAAAGCAATTCTAAGCAGGAAGTGTGAATCAGGCAGTATAGTGATACCAGATTTCAAACTATATTACAGAGCATTCATAACAAAAACAGCATGGTACTGGTACCAAAACAGGCGGGTGGACCAATGGTACAGAATGGAGGACACAGAGACTAATCCAAAAATCTACAACTGTCTTATATTTGATAAAGGAGCTAATGGCCTGCAATGGAGGAAGGATAGCATCTTCATCAAATGGAGTTGGGTAAACTGGAAATCCATATGCAACAAAATGAAACTGAATCCCCTCCTCTCGCCATGCACAAAAGTTAACTCAATGTGGATCAAGGAGCTAGATTCAAATCAGAGTCTCTGCGTCTGATAGAATAAAAAGTTGGCTCCGATCTACATATTGTGTGGTCAGGCTCCAAATTCCTTAATAGGACACCCATAGAACAAGAGTTAATAATAAGAATCAACAAATGGGACTTACTTAAACTGATTTTTTTTCTTAAAGAGAGAAACAATAAGAGAGGTAAATATGGAGCCTACATCATGGGAACAAATTTTTAGTCCTCACCCTTCACATGGAGCCCTAATATCCAGAGTATACAAAGTATACAAAGAACTCAGAAAATTAGACAATAAGATAACCAATAACCCAATGGGCCAAGGACCTGAACAGAAACTTCTCAGAGGAGGACATAGAATCAATTAACAAGTACATGAAAAAATGCTCTCCATTTCTAGCAGTAAGAGAAATGCAAATAAAAACCACCCTAAAATACCATCTCAATCCAGTGAGATTGGCAGCCATAATGAAGTCAAACAACAACAAGTGCTGGCGAGGATGTGGGGAAAAGGGTACTCTTGTACATTGCTGGTGGGACTGAAAACTGGTGCGGCCAATTTGGAAAGCAGTATGGAGATTCCTGGGAAATCTGGGAATGGAAGCACCATTTGATCCAGCTATTGCCCTTCTCGGACTATTCCCTGAAGACCTTAAAAAAGCGTACTACAGGGATACTGCCACATCGATTTTCATAGCAGCACAATTCACAATTGCTACACTGTGGAACCAACCCAGATGCCCTTCAATAGATGAATGGATAAAAAAATGTGACTTTCATACACTATGGAGAATTACGCAGCACTAAAAAATGACCAAATCTTGGAATTTGCAGGGAAATGCATGGCACTGAGCAGATTATGGTTAGTGAGGCTAGCCAATCCCTAAAAAACAAATGCCAAATGTCTTGTTTGATATAATGAGAGCACCTAAGAACAGAGCAGGGAGGAAGAGCATGAAGAAAAGATTAACATTAAGCAGAAACATGAGGTGGGAGGGAAAGGGAGAGAAGAGGGAAATTGCATGGTAATGGAGAGAGACACTTATTGGTACACAAAATTACATATAAGAGGTTGTGGGAAAATAAACAAGGAGAGAAATGATTTAGAGTAGGTATGGTAGAGAGAGAAGATGGGAAGAGAGGGGAGTGGGGATAGTAGAGTATAGGAAAGGTAGCAGAATACAACAGTAACTAATAGGGCATTATGTAAAAATATGGATGTGTAACTAATGTGATTCTGGAATCTGTATTTGGAGTAAAAATGGGAGTTCATAACCCACTTGAATCTAATGTATGAAATATGATATGTCAAGAGCTTTGTAATGTTTTGAGCAACCAATAAAAGAAAAAAAAGTAGCAATATATATGCCAATAGAAATTCATCATGAAATGTATATAATCCACAGATCGAAAAATATTCATTTTACTGAACATGGATTCATGTATAATGTTTTTCAACTAGGAAGCTCACCCATAGGTTGAATTTTCAGTTCCAACAGCGTTTAGGAGGAGTGATCTCTTCTCTCAATTTGCATCTACCAATTCAGCCACCTCACAAGTGTATACGAGTGATATCAGGTAGAATTCTATATGTGCATATAAAAATACATGTGCTGAATAGGCTACAGAGAAAGGGAGATAGGGATTCACATATTTGCTAATTTTAAAAACACATGTAGAACTATTTCAACAAAAAATTGACTAGACTTATAACTCCTACATTATATAATGCAAAAGGCAATTCCAACTATACACCATGCGTCCTCTGAACTGCTTGTGTTTCTTCTCTTTTTGGCTTATTTTTCACCATCATATTAGGATTATTAGTCAGAGACTAGTAGGGTATGTGTTATAGTGTCAGGGATTCAGTATTTCAAATGGAAATTGAAAAATGAATCCAATGTGTATGTAAAGATGTGCTACACAAAAATCTTCCCACTCACATCCAGAACAATGCCTTGACATTACCTACGCCCCAAGTAAAACACAATTAGGGTAGAAAAGTGTGAAAATCTATGAATACAAATATGGAATGGAATATGCTTGGGAGTTCACAACCTTGGAGGTGGTAGAGGAGTTTCCAAAAGTAAAGGACAGGGTAAACACTCCACAAACAAGGAGCTCTGCTGGCCTAAGAATTCTTGGGAAACGGCTTCTGAGGTTGGGCACTTGAAATATATGTTGTTGTCATGAGCTTTAGCTTACTTTGTAGTGAGACCATCAAAGCTGGGTCTGCATCTATGTGACCGAAAGACATGGTTTCTTATATTCCAATGAACATGACGCAGCAGTGCTCAATTCTCTCTTTGTAGCTAAACTGTGTCCATTGGAAGCTAAGTGTCTCCCGGTGGGGACTGTGAAGACATTTGGTCATCCTCCACTTTTCGTGGTATTTCTTGCTGCTGCACTGGGAATTTGGTATTTGCTTCACAAAACATAAAAAGTTCATCTGGGATACAGTGCTGGAGGGAGTTCTGTCACGTGTGGTGGGTCAGGGTCTACAGGAGAATGCACCAACCAGGCTTGTATCCCACATAGCTTGCCCCAATAACCATAGCAACCTGATTCTGAATATTGCCCTGAAAACTCTCCATTTAACAAGATGCCTTTACATATAAGGGTCTGATATCTGCACTATATCAGTCACAAGCCATTTGGAAGCCAATGGCAGATTCACATGGCCCCACCATGATGTTTTATCACACACCTGCCCAACACTGCTCTAGGCCCCCTACTCAGCAGGCTCCAAATTACTGGCTTCTCTTGTTCTACAGGATTTTCATGAAACCCAGTCAAAAACAAGGCACTGTCTGGTATACACATGATCAGCAACAGGACATCAAAAGTTTCTGCAGTGCCACCTGGTCATGGGAATTTCAATAATTTCATGGTATTTATCTAGCAATTTTTCAAGGGTGAAGTTATAGGCACTGTGGGTTTCAATTCATTCAGGAACCATTAAGAGTTGAGAAAGTTCATTTCAATGAAAGCTCTGGAGAACTCTCACAGTCAATGCTTCTCAAACAGTTGCCAAAAGGTCTCCTAAAGCCAGGCCAATTGACATCTACAATGTGAGGTCCATGTGTGTTTTGACTCTCAAATATGGCTGCTAAGTCTTTCAGAATAAAATCATGTGATATCCTGGCTGAGATTCTCAGGCCTCTGTGGAAACCACCCTGGGCCTAGATCTCAGTTTCCAAGAGTGAGTCTCATGCGTGGCCTCCTAAAATCCCAACACAATTCATGGCAATACTTCTCTGAGGTCAGTTTCAGAACTCAGTCTCTAAGGGGAATCACACCAGAGTTCAAGCCCAGGTGGAGCCAGTCATCCCTTCCATCCGCCAAAAAATGACCACAATTAAAATCAAAACACTCCCACAGGGCCATCATCTTCTTCCATGTAGACACTCATCATCACCTCTAGCTGGAGGTTTCTATGAGCCCAAGGTAGTGTCCAAATAAGCTCACTTGCCCCTCATTTGCCTAAAATCATGATGGCCTGGACACTCTTCCTGTGAACCAGGAATGATCAAATATTCCTGCTGTTAAAGTGTTCCACTTCTCCAATTTGAGGCTTACTGGCTGTAGGGTATAGATTCTTTATGTGATTTGGAGTCATGAGAAAACCCAAGCAAATATGGTCTAGGCTCTGCAGGGATTTCAAGAACTCATTTGACCAAAGGATCCCTATTCTCACTTGATGGAGGTCAGGAACCTAAAACAAGAGGGCAAAAATATTCACCCACAATGACTGCTCTTTTGGCCATTTTAGTTTTGGAAACACATGGGATCTTTCTTTAGATCCATCAGGTGCTGAGAATCTAAGCCACAACCTCATACAAGGACAAGAGGCTGATTCAGACACATCCCAATCCAAATCAATTAAGCAAAGAGCCACTGGTGATGTCCATACATTTCCATATGAAAACAGTTTTCTTCAGGCTACACAAAGGGGTGGCCTGAGGCAAAGACCTTCCTGACCTTCAGGGTAATAGAAATAGAAGTAAGCAAATGGCCCAAAGAAGGGTTTCTCCACTGAGACTTTACTGGTCACACTGAAATCTGAGTTTTCTTAGATGCTCCCATTCCCTTCAGCTATCCAGTACATGGCCATGTCACAGAACCTTGTGGTGTTACATATTTGGGAAACAAAACCATGAGTCTATTCTGGAGAGTGGCCAGAATTCACGAAGAAAACAGGAACTTTAGAAGATAATAGATGTTGCCCATCCATAATGCAAGCTGCAGTCCATTCATTAATTGGGCAGTATGAATGCGGGGAAGCTTTCAACTAGAGACAACACATCCATTGATGCATTCTCTTTTCTAATGTCTACAACCACGGATACAGTGGGATACACAGACTTAGAAACACTCACCATGTCAAACGACTTACTAGAAACAGTCCACTCCAAACCAAACAAACCACCTTTCCTACCTATTCTCAGAACATGAGAAAAAACCACAAACTCACACCTACAACGGCAAAGGCACTTCCTTCCCCCAAATAGGTCTGTGACTATCCGGAGTGTCTTCTGACTGGTGGGCCATATTATGTTCCCCCAAAATGGCCTGTCCTGTTTCAGATCTGGTCTCCTTGGCCAACTCTGTGAAGTTGTCAGGAGCCAACGGTGAGCCACTACCTGCTTACTCAGGAAAGGCCCCTCTTCAGAGCTCTGCTGGCATTTGGCCATCCTCACATCAGTGGGTACCAAGAAAGACTGACTATGTCTTTGGGAAAGCAAACAAGTTAGCCCACTGGAACTGGGAGTGGGACTGGCTCTGCGTGCCTTCCTTCCTGGATCCCAGGTTCAGAGAATTCCATCACCAAGGAAGTGAAGTGAGGTCACTTCTTTCAGGAACAGAATATGCTCACTGCCTTGGTAACCACTTTGTGCTAACAGTTGCTTCCAGGGTTCCCATGAGATGGAGGCTGCCCCAACATCCTGTGACACATTCAGAAGTTAGAATGGTATATCAACCATAGGCACCAGGGAACAGCTCTCCACAGAGGCCTGGTTCAGTCCATCTTCTCTTTATTAAGAAGAGAGAGGCTGATACAGACCATCAATTAATCCTGACCAGGTTGTTTGCCATGGAAGATGACTATTGCTCTCTCAGGTCCTACATAGCTGCCTATATCTTCTGCAAGGATCATTTCTCCATGGATCTTTGATGTTCTCAGCAGGTGGAAGATCATCTACATTCCTATATTGTAAGACCCACACTGTCCCTGCTCTTAAGTAAGTTATACTGAGGGAACAGTGTATGGTTAGGGTTAATAACTTGTTCAATTTGGGTTACAAATAATTCTGCGGGATGAATAATGGTATTGGCAAAATGCGATGTTTACAAGAGTATACATGTGAAACATAAGTATGAAAGCAGAAATCTAGGTAAGATTTGAAGCCCAGAAGGGCATTGGGGACTTGAGTGGGATACTTAGCTTTGAGTAATGTGCAGCACAGATGTCTCAGATAAATCAATATACACTGGCATCGGACCTTGTACCTTGGATATTGAATGTTGAAGAGAACATCCAGTCAAAAACCGATAGTCGGCAGGATTAGGAAGGTAGTTGGTAGGTTTAGAAAAAAGAGTGAGTATAGGATTTGGACCAAAAGTTCTTTAGCAATAGAATTTACTGTAGAGAGTGTATGTAAATGTAAGCACATGTGAAGAGTCAGTCACAATGATGAACTGGGGAAAAATATAGGAAATCAGATATCAATAGAGACATTAGGAAATGAAGCAAAGTATAAATTGTGTGATAGGGTTAGACATTTTCAACATGTTTGAAGTTGAATATATAATCATAGGAAGAAACAAATATGTAGTCAAAAATAGAATTGATATTTGAGAGCATTAGGCAACCTGGACATGGATGTTTTTAGTAATCCATGCTCACTTTCCATTTACGCTTAGGTACAATTGTAAGTGTGACCTATGCTTTTTGTGTCCAGAATATTTCTGTAATAAAATGTGTATGTAGATCAGGTGACAATAGTATTTCTTCCACCAATTCTGGGAGCAATATTTTGAAGACTTACAAATTAGTATGGGGGTACAAATAGGTGTACCCTGTTTCTATGAATATAGACATAATGCATGAATAGACCATACTGTGAATAAATAATTTAACTGGATCCACTTTAAATAATGAATTGAATAAATATCTGAAAATTTATAAGAAATTTTATATTGATATGCAATCATTCATTCCAACCAGTTATATATCTAACGATCATCTTAGGGTTACGGTTTATCATGAAAGGTGTGTGAGTTTTGGTTCAAAATTGATTATGGAAATAGAAAATAATATATTTGGAAAAAAGTCTCATGTATAGACCAGTCAAGAGACATAGAGGAATACATGTGTTCTGGAGCAGGAAGTGATTGAAAGTGAAACAAATGCCTATAAATTTGCTAAGTAGTGAATAAAATATATATACTATGATGTGCATAAACTGAAGAAATAGTAATGTACCAGTGTGGAATAAAAATTAACGTCAAAATACACATCATGTCTCATAGGAACCTACATGCATTGATGTTAAACTGGGTCAGTTAATGTACACATATTAGGATTTGTATGCACCTTTTACTGAAGTTAGTTTTCAGTACTAGGAAACAAATATGTATTTCGGGTGGATGAATATTTCTAAGAATAATCTTGTTGATTATTAATCCACATACATGAACATGAATGAATTTAGGGAGTGTATATAAGACAGATATATTTCATATTTTTAAAAATATGGAGAGTATATATATATATGTATATATATATACACACACACACACACACACACACACAAACACAGACATTAAAAAGTAGCAATATATATGCCAATCAAAATTCATCATGAAATATATATCATAAAGATGCAAAAACATTCATTTTAGTGAACATGGGTTTATGTATAATGTTGTTCCACTGGGAAGCTCACCCATAGGTTGAATTTTCAGTTCCAACAGCGTTTAGGAGGAGTGATCACTTCTCACAGTTTGTATCTGCTAAGTCATATATCTTACAAGGATGTACGTGTGATACCTTGTAGGATTCTATTTGTGCATATAAAAATACATGTGCTGAATAGGCTCCAGAGAATGGGAGACCGTAGTTCACATATTTGTTAACTTTAAAAATACATTGAGAACTATTTCAATTAAATATTGAATAGATTTATAACACCTACCCTTTATCATGCAAAAGGCAAGTCCAACTCTGAACTGCAAGTATTTATGTACTGTTTGGGTTACTATCTTCCATCATATTAGGATTAGTAGTCAGAGTCTAGTAGAATATGGGTTAGTGTCAGGGATTCAGAATTTCAAATGGAAAAAAGGAAAATTAATCTTCCAACTCTCATCCAGAACAATGCCTTGAATTACCTTCGCCCCAAGGAAGACACAATTAGAGTAGAAGAGTTACAAAATCTGTGATTACATTTCTGGAATCGAAAATGCTCAGGAGTGCACAAACTTGGAGGTGGTATAGGAGTTTCCAAAAGTAAGGACAGGGTACACACTCCACAAACATGAAGCTCTGCTTGCCTAAAACTTTTTGAGAAACTGCCAGTGAAGTTGGGCACTGAAATATAGGTTGTTGTCAGGAGTTAAGCTTCCTTTGTAGTGAGACCCTCAAAGCTGGGTCTTCATCAATGTGACCTGGAGGACATCGTTTCCTATTTTCCAATGAACACAAGGTAGCAGTGCTCAATTCTCTCTTTGTAGGTAAACTGTGTCTCCCTGTGTGGACTGTGAAACAATTTGGTCATCCTCCACTTTTCGTGGTGTTTCTTGCTGCTGCACTTGGAGTTTGGTTCATGCTTCACAAAATACAAGGAGTTCAACTGGGAAACAGTGCTTGAGGTATTTCTGTCACGTGTGGTGAGTCAGGGTCTGCAAGAAAATTCACCAACCAGGCTTCAATCTCTCAAAGATTGCCCCCTTGTCCATAGCAACCTGATTCTGAACATTACCCTGAAACTACGCCATATAACAAGATGCCTTTACATATAAGGGTCTGATGTCTGCACTCTGTCAGTTACAAGCCATTTGGAAGCCAATGGCAGATTCACATGGCCCCACCATGATGTTTTATCACACACCTTCCCAACACTGCTCTAGGCCCCCTACTCAGCAGGCTCCAAATTACTGGCTTCTCTTGTTCTACAGGATTTTCATGAAACCCAGTCAAAAACAAGGCACTGTCTGGTATACACATGATCAGCAACAGGACATCAAAAGTTTCTGCAGTGCCACCTGGTCATGGGAATTTCAATAATTTCATGGTATTTATCTAGCAATTTTTCAAGGGTGAAGTTAGAGGCACTGTGGGTTTCAATTCATTCAGGAACCATTAAGAGTTGAGAAAGTTCATTTCAATGAAAGCTCTGGAGAACTCTCACAGACAATGCTTCTCAAACAGTTGCCAAAAGGTCTCCTAAAGCCAGGCCAATTGACATCTACAATGTGAGGTCCATGTGTGTTTTGACTCTCAAATATGGCTGCTAAGTCTTTCAGAATAAAATCATGTGATATCCTGGCTGAGATTCTCAGGCCTCTGTGGAAACCACCCTGGGCCTAGATCTCAGTTTCCAAGAGTGAGTCTCATGCGTGGCCTCCTAAAATCCCAACACAATTCATGGCAATACTTCTCTGAGGTCAGTTTCAGAACTCAGTCTCTAAGGGGAATCACACCAGAGTTCAAGCCCAGGTGGACCCAGTCATCCCTTCCATCCGCCAAAAAATGACCACAATTAAAATCAAAACACTCCCACAGGGCCATCATCTTCTTCCATGTAGACACTCATCATAACCTCTAGCTGGAGGTTTCTATGAGCCCAAGGTAGTGTCCAAATAAGCTCACTTGCCCCTCATTTGCCTAAAATCATGATGGCCTGGACACTCTTCCTGTGAACCAGGAATGATCAAATATTCCTGCTGTTAAAGTGTTCCACTTCTCCAATTTGAGGCTTACTGGCTGTAGGGTATAGATTCTTTATGTGATTTGGAGTCATGAGAAAACCCAAGCAAATATGGGCTAGGCTCTGCAGGGATTTCAAGAACTCATTTGACCCAAAGGATCCCTATTCTCACTTGATGGAGGTCAGGAACCTAAAACAAGAGGGCAAAAATATTCACCCACAATGACTGCTCTTTTGGTCATTTTAGTTTTGGAAACACATGGGATCTTTCTTTAGATCCATCAGGTGCTGAGAATCTAAGCCACAACCTCATACAAGGACAAGAGGCTAATTCAGACACATCCCAATCCAAATCAATTAAGCAAAGAGCCACTGGTGATGTCCATACATTTCCATATGAAAACAGTTTTCTTCAGGCTACACAAAGGGGTGGCCTGAGGCAAAGACCTTCCTGACCTTAAGGGTAATAGAAATAGAAGTAAGCAAATGGCCCAAAGAAGGGTTTCTCCACTGAGACTTTACTGGTCACACTGAAATCTGAGTTTTCTTAGATGCTCCCATTCCCTTCAGCTATCCAGTACATGGCCATGTCACAGAACCTTGTGGTGTTACATATTTGGGAAACAAAACCATGAGTCTATTCTGGAGAGTGGCCAGAATTCACGAAGAAAACAGGAACTTTAGAAGATAATAGATGTTGCCCATCCATAATGCAAGCTGCAGTCCATTCATTAATTGGGCAGTATGAATGCGGGGAAGCTTTCAACTAGAGACAACACATCCATTGATGCATTCTCTTTTCTAATGTCTACAACCACGGATACAGTGGGATACACAGACTTAGAAACACTCACCATGTCAAACGACTTACTAGAAACAGTCCACTCCAAACCAAACAAACCACCTTTCCTACCTATTCTCAGAACATGAGAAAAAACCACAAACTCACACCTACAACGGCAAAGGCACTTCCTTCCCCCAAATAGGTCTGTGACTATCCGGAGTGTCTTCTGACTGGTGGGCCATATTATGTTCCCCCAAAATGGCCTGTCCTGTTTCAGATCTGGTCTCCTTGGCCAACTCTGTGAAGTTGTCAGGAGCCAACGGTGAGCCACTACCTGCTTACTCAGGAAAGGCCCCTCTTCAGAGCTCTGCTGGCATTTGGCCATCCTCACATCAGTGGGTACCAAGAAAGACTGACTATGTCTTTGGGAAAGCAAACAAGTTAGCCCACTGGAACTGGGAGTGGGACTGGCTCTGCGTGCCTTCCTTCCTGGATCCCAGGTTCAGAGAATTCCATCACCAAGGAAGTGAAGTGAGGTCACTTCTTTCAGGAACAGAATATGCTCACTGCCTTGGTAACCACTTTGTGCTAACAGTTGCTTCCAGGGTTCCCATGAGATGGAGGCTGCCCCAACATCCTGTGACACATTCAGAAGTTAGAATGGTATATCAACCATAGGCACCAGGGAACAGCTCTCCACAGAGGCCTGGTTCAGTCCATCTTCTCTTTATTAAGAAGAGAGAGGCTGATTCAGACCATCAATTAATCCTGACCAGGTTGTTTGCCATGGAAGATGACTATTGCTCTCTCAGGTCCTACATAGCTACCTATATCTTCTGCAAGGATCATTTCTCCATGGATCTTTGATGTTCTCAGCAGGTGGAAGATCATCTACATTCCTATATTGTAAGACCCACACTGTCCCTGCTCTTAAGTAAGTTATACTGAGGGAACAGTGTATGGTTAGGGTTAATAACTTGTTCAATTTGGGTTACAAATAATTCTGCGGGATGAATAATGGTATTCGCAAAATGCGATGTTTACAAGAGTATACATGTGAAACATAAGTATGAAAGCAGAAATCTAGGTAAGATTTGAAGCCCAGAAGGGCATTGGGGACTTGAGTGGGATACTTAGCTTTGAGTAATGTGCAGCACAGATGTCTCAGATAAATCAATATACACTGGCATCGGACCTTGTACCTTGGATATTGAATGTTGAAGAGAACATCCAGTCAAAAACCGATAGTCGGCAGGATTAGGAAGGTAGTTGGTAGGTTTAGAAAAAAGAGTGAGTATAGGATTTGGACCAAAAGTTCTTTAGCAATAGAATTTACTGTAGAGAGTGTATGTAAATGTAAGCACATGTGAAGAGTCAGTCACAATGATGAACTGGGGAAAAATATAGGAAATCAGATATCAATAGAGACATTAGGAAATGAAGCAAAGTATAAATTGTGTGATAGGGTTAGACATTTTCAACATGTTTGAAGTTGAATATATAATCATAGGAAGAAACAAATATGTAGTCAAAAATAGAATTGATATTTGAGAGCATTAGGCAACCTGGACATGGATGTTTTTAGTAATCCATGCTCACTTTCCATTTACGCTTTGGTACAATTGTAAGTGTGACCTATGCTTTTTGTGTCCAGAATATTTCTGTAATAAAATGTGTATGTAGATCAGGTGACAATAGTATTTCTTCCACCAATTCTGGGAGCAATATTTTGAAGACTTACAAATTAGTATGGGGGTACAAATAGGTGTACCCTGTTTCTATGAATATAGACATAATGCATGAATAGACCATACTGTGAATAAATAATTTAACTGGATCCACTTTAAATAATGAATTGAATAAATATCTGAAAATTTATAAGAAATTTTATATTGATATGCAATCATTCATTCCAACCAGTTATATATCTAACGATCATCTTAGGGTTACGGTTTATCATGAAAGGTGTGTGAGTTTTGGTTCAAAATTGATTATGGAAATAGAAAATAATATATTTGGAAAAAAGTCTCATGTATAGACCAGTCAAGAGACATAGAGGAATACATGTGTTCTGGAGCAGGAAGTGATTGAAAGTGAAACAAATGCCTATAAATTTGCTAAGTAGTGAATAAAATATATATACTATGATGTGCATAAACTGAAGAAATAGTAATGTACCAGTGTGGAATAAAAATTAACGTCAAAATACACATCATGTCTCATAGGAACCTACATGCATTGATGTTAAACTGGGTCAGTTAATGTACACATATTAGGATTTGTATGCACCTTTTACTGAAGTTAGTTTTCAGTACTAGGAAACAAATATGTATTTCGGGTGGATGAATATTTCTAAGAATAATCTTGTGAAAAGTTGATTATTAATCCACATACATGAACACGAATGAATTTAGGGAGTGTATATAAGACACATATATTTCATATTTTTAAAAATATGGAGAGTATATATATATATGTATATATATATATATATATATATATACACACACACACACACACACACACACACAAACACAGACATTAAAAAGTAGCAATATATATGCCAATCAAAATTCATCATGAAATATATATCATAAAGATGCAAAAACATTCATTTTAGTGAACATGGGTTTATGTATAATGTTGTTCCACTGGGAAGCTCACCCATAGGTTGAATTTTCAGTTCCAACAGCGTTTAGGAGGAGTGATCACTTCTCACAGTTTGTATCTGCTAAGTCATATATCTTACAAGGATGTACGTGTGATACCTTGTAGGATTCTATTTGTGCATATAAAAATACATGTGCTGAATAGGCTCCAGAGAATGGGAGACCGTAGTTCACATATTTGTTAACTTTAAAAACACATTGAGAACTATTTCAATTAAATATTGAATAGATTTATAACACCTACCCTTTATCATGCAAAAGGCAAGTCCAACTCTGAACTGCAAGTATTTATGTACTGTTTGGGTTACTATCTTCCATCATATTAGGATTAGTAGTCAGAGTCTAGTAGAATATGGGTTAGTGTCAGGGATTCAGAATTTCAAATGGAAAAAAGGAAAATTAATCTTCCAACTCTCATCCAGAACAATGCCTTGTCATTACCTTCGCCCCAAGGAAGACACAATTAGAGTAGAAGAGTTACAAAATCTGTGATTACATTTCTGGAATCGAAAATGCTCAGGAGTGCACAAACTTGGAGGTGGTATAGGAGTTTCCAAAAGTAAGGACAGGGTACACACTCCACAAACATGAAGCTCTGCTTGCCTAAAACTTTTTGAGAAACTGCCAGTGAAGTTGGGCACTGAAATATAGGTTGTTGTCAGGAGTTAAGCTTCCTTTGTAGTGAGACCCTCAAAGCTGGGTCTTCATCTATGTGACCTGGAGGACATCGTTTCCTATTTTCCAATGAACACGAGGCAGCAGTGCTCAATTCTCTCTTTGTAGGTAAACTGTGTCTCCCTGTGTGGACTGTGAAACAATTTGGTCATCCTCCACTTTTCGTGGTGTTTCTTGCTGCTGCACTTGGAGTTTGGTTCATGCTTCACAAAATACAAGGAGTTCAACTGGGAAACAGTGCTTGAGGTATTTCTGTCACGTGTGGTGGGTCAGGGTCTGCAAGAAAATTCACCAACCAGGCTTCTATCTCTCAAAGATTGCCCCCTTGTCCATAGCAACCTGATTCTGAACATTGCCCTGAAACTACGCCATATAACAAGATGCCTTTACATATAAGGGTCTGATGTCTGTACTCTGTCAGTTACAAGCCATTTGGAAGCCAATGGCAGATCCAAATGGCCCCACCATGATGTTTTATCACACACCTGTCCACCACTGCTCTAGGCCCACTACTCAGCAGGCTCCAAAATACTGGCATCTCTGTTCTAAACAATTTTCATGAAACCCTGTCAATCAAGGCACTGTCTGGTACACTCATGGTAAGCAACAGGACATCGAAAGTTTCTGCAGTTCCACCTGGTCATGGAAAATTCAAAAATTTCGTGGTATTTATCTAGCCATTTTTCAAGGATGACGTTGGATGCACAATTATTCAGGAACCATTAAATGTTGAGAAAGTTCATTTCAAAGAAAATTCTAGAGAACTCTCACAGGCAAGGCTTTCCAAAGAGTGGACAAAAGGTCACTTGAAGCCAGGACCATTGAGATCTACAATGTGAGGTCCTATGTCTTTTGACTCTCAACTATGGCTGCCAAGTCTTTCAGAATAAAATCATGTGATATCCAGGCTGAGATTCCCAGTTCTTTGTGGAAAGCCACCCTGGTCCTAGATCTCAGGTTCCAAGGGCGACTCTCATGCGTGGCCTCCTAAAATCCCAACACAATTCATGGCAATTCTTCTCTGAGATCAGTTTCAGATCTCAGTCTCTAAGTGGAAACACACCAGAGTTCAAGCCCAGTTGACCCAGTCATCTCTTCCAACCGTCACACCAATGACCAGAATTAAAACCAAAACACTCCCACATGGCCCTCATTTTCTTCCATATAGACACTCATCATAACCTTGGCTGGAAGTTTTTATGAGGCACACAGCCCAAGACAATGTCAAAATAAGCTCCCTTGCCCTTCATTTGTCTAAAGTCAGTGTTTCCTGGACAACGTTCCTGTGAACCAGGACTGATCAAAGAGGTCTGCCATTAATACTGTTCTGCTTTTCCAATTTGAGGCATACAGACTGTCGGGTATAGTTTTTTTATGTGATTTGCAGTCATGAGAAAACCCAAGCACCTATGGGCTAGCCTCTGCAGGGCTTGAAGAACTCAGTTGACCCAAAGATCCCTGTTATCACTTGATGGAGATCAGGAACCTTACAGAGGAAGGCAAGAGACTTCATCACAATGACTTCTCTTTTGGCCATTTTGGATTTGGATGCACACATGGGATCTTTCTTTAGATCCATCAGGTGCTGAGAATCTAAGCGATAATCTCACACTGCACTAAGAGGCTGATTCAGACATATCCCTTTGCAAAGCAGTTAAGCCAGGAGCCACAGGTGATGCCCATTTATTTCCATTTGAAAACTGTTTTTTTCAGGCTTTGGAAATGTGTGGCCTTAGGCAAAGTCCTTCCTTTCATTCAGGGCAACAGAACAATAGGTAAGCAAAATCCCAAAGCAGATTTTCTCCACTGAGACTTTCCTGGTCACACTGATATCTGAGTTTTCTGAGATATTCACCATTCTCTTCAGCTATCCAGTACATGGCCATGTCCCAGATTGTGGAGGAGATACATATCTTGAACACAAAACCATGAGCCTATGGGAGAGTGACCAGATTCAGGAAGATATCAGGAATGTAGGAAGGTAATAGGTGTTGCCCATCCATAAGGTAACCTGCAGTCCATTCATAAATTGGACAGGATGAATTCTGCGAAGAATTCTACTAGACAGGACACATCTATTGATGCATTCTCTTTTCTATTGTCTACAACCACAAATACAGTGGGATACCCAGACATAGAAACACTCACCTTCTCAAAGGACTTACTAGAAACAGTCCACTCCAAACCAAACAAACCGACTTTCCTACATATTCTCAAAACTTGAGACAAAATCACAAACACACAAACACACACACACACACCCACAAAGGCACCTTCTTTCCCCAAATAGGTCTGTGACTATCCAGAGTGTCCTCTGACTGGTGGGCCATACTATGTTTCCCCGAAATGGGCTGTCCTATGTCAGATCTGGTCTTCTTGGCCAAAACTGTGAAGTTATCAGGAGCCAGCGGTGAGCCACTGCCTGTTTTCTCAGGTAAAGCCCCTCTTCAGAGCTTTCCTGGCATTTGTCCATTTTCAATTTAGTAGTTGCCAAGAAAGACTTACTCTATCCTTCTTAAATCCAAAAATTTGAGACCACTTCGACTTAGACTGGGACTGCCTCAGGGTGCCTGGCTTCCTGGATTCCAAGTTCAGAGTGTTCCATCAACAAGAAAGTGACATGGGTCACTTCGTCTAGAACTGAATGAGGTCACTGCCTTGGCAACCACTTTGTCCTAACAGTTGCTTCCAAGGGTCCATGAGATGGATCCTGCCCCTACTTCCTATGACACTTTCACAAGTTAGAATGGAATATCAACCATAGGCACCCGGGAACAGCTCTCCACACAAGCCTGGTTTGGTCCATCTTCTCTACATTAAGAAGAGAGAGACTGCTTCAGACACACCCCTTCATCCTGACCTTTTTTTTTTTTTTTTGTCATGAAAGATGACTTTCGCACTCTCAGGTCCATCATAGCTGCCTACATCTTCTTTAGGGATCATTTCTGCATGGACCTTTGAAGTTCTCCGGAAGTTGAAGATCTCCTACATTCCTGTATTGTAAGACCAACTCTTTCCCTGCTCTTCTGTAAAGTTAGATTGAGGGAACAGTGTATGGTTACAGTTAATAACATGTTTGATTTGGGTTAGGATCATTCTGCTGGATGAATAATGGTATTGGGAACCTGCAATATTTATAAGATTATATAGGTGAAATATATGAATGAAAACAGAAATCTCGGTAACATTTGAAGCCCAGAAGGGCATTGGGTCCTTGATTGGGATACTTAGCTTTTAATTATGTTCTGCACAGATGTCTCAGATAAATCTATACACAATGGCATAAGATCTGATACCTTGGATGATTGAATGTTGAGGAGAACAACCATTCAAAGAGGGAGAGTCAGTAGGATTAGGAAGATAGTTGGTAGGATTATAAAAAAGTGTGAGTATAGCATTTGGACAAATAGTTCTTTAGCAATAGGTTTTCAGGTAGACAGAAAATGTAAATGTCAGCATATGTGAAGAGTCAGTCACAGTGATGAACTGGGGAAAATATGTAGGAAAGCAGATATCAATAGAGACATTAGGAAATCAGGCAAAGTATAAAGTGAGTGATAGCAAAAGACATTTTCAACAGGCTTGAGATTGAATATATAATCTTAGGAAGTAACAAATATGTAGTCACCAATAGGATTGACATTTGAGAGCATTAGGCAACCTGGACATGGGTGATTTTCATAATCCATACTCACATTCCATTTAGGCTTTGGTACAATCATAAGTGTGACTTTGCATTTTGTGGCCAGAATATTACTGTGATAAAACATATATGTAGATCAGGTGACATGAGTATTTCTTCCACCATTTCTTGGAGCAATATTTTGAAGGGGTATAAATTAGTATTGGGGGTACATATAGGTGTACCATGTATGTATGAATATAGAGATAATGCATGAATAGACCATACTGCGAATAAATAATATAACTTGTTCCAACTTTAAATAATGGATTGAATTGATATCTGAAAATACACAGGAATCATATATTGATATACATACATTCATTCCAACCAGTAATACATCTAATGGTAATATTACGGTTGTGGTTTATCACCAAGAGTGTGTGAATTTTGCTTCAAATTTGTTTATGGAAATCGAAAATAATGTGTTTGGAAAGAAATCTCATGAAATGACCACTCAAAAACAAGGAGGAATACATATGTTCTGAAGCAGGAAGTGATTGAATGTGTTACAAATTTCTTTAAATTTGTGAACTTGTCGATGAAATGTATATTCTATAATGTATAAAAACTGCAGAAATAGTAATGTACCAGTGTTTAATAAAAATGAACGTCAAAATACACATCATGTTAAATAGGAATCTACTTGCATTGATGTTAAAGTGGGTCAGCTACTGCAAAAATATAAGGATTTGTTTGCACCATTCACTGAAGTAACTTTTTAGTACTAGAAAACAAATATGTATTTCAGGTGGATGAATATTTTTAAATAATCTTATGAAAAGTTTAATATAAAACCACATACATGAACAAGAATGAATTTAGGGAGTGTATAATAGGACACATATATTTTATATTTTGAAAAATCTAGAGAGTATATATATATATATATATATATATATATATATATATATACACACACACACACAAAACACACACAGAGACATTAAATAGTAGCAATATATATGCCAATTAAAATTCATTGTGAAATATATATCATCCACAGATCCAAAATATTAATTTTACTGAACATGGATTTATGTATAAAGTTTTTCAACTAAGAAGCTCACTCATAGTCTGAATTTTCAGTTCCAAAAGCATTAATGAGGAGTGATCTCTTCTCACACTTTGTATCTGCCAAGTTAGCCACCTCTCAAGAATATACGTGTGATACCAGGTAGGATTCTATATGTGTATATAAAAATACATGTGCTGAATAGGCTACAGAAAAATGGAGACAGGAATTCACATATGTGTTAACTTTAAAAACACATGCAGAACTATTTCAACAAAAAATTGACAAGATTTATAACTCCTACCCTATATCATGCAAAAGGGAAACCAACTATCCACCATGCCTCCTCTGAAGTGCTAGTATTTCTATTCTGTTTGGGTTACTTTTCTCCATCATATTAGAATTAGTAGTCAGAGTCTAGTAGGGTATGTGTTAGTGTCAAAGATTCAGCATTTCGAATGGAAAATTGAACAATGAATCCAATGTGTATGTAAATATGTGCTACACAAAATTATTCCCACTCTCATCCAGAACAATGCCTTGACAATTCCTTCACCCCAAGTAAGACACAATTAGAGGAGAAGATTTAGAAAATCTGTGAATAAATATGTTAAATGGAATATGCTCAGGAGCTCACAAACTTTGAAGTGGTGGAGTAGTTTCCAAAAGTATGGGACAGGGTAAAAACTCCACAAACATGGAGGTCTGCTGGCCTAGAGACTTCTAGAGAAACTGCCTGTGAGTTTGGGCACTTGAAAAATATGTTGTTGTCAGGAGCTTTAGCTTCCTTTCTAGGGAGACCATAAAAGCTTGGTCTGGATCTATGAGACCTGGAGGACATGGTTACTTATTTCCCAATGTACATGAGGCAGCAGTGCTGAATTCTCTTTTTAGGTAAACTGTGGCCACTGGGGGATAAATGTTTGCCAGTGTGCACTGTGAAGCCATATGGTCATCTTCCATTTTCGTGGTGTTTCTTCCTGCTGCACTGGGTGTTTGGTATTTGCTTCACGAAATACAAAGAGTTCAACTGGGTCACAGTGCAAGAGGAAGTTCTGTCATGTATGGTGGGTCAGGTTTTGCAGGAGGATCCAAGAACTAGGATCCTATCCCACATATCTTGCCCCCTTGACCATAGCACCCTGATTCTGAACAATGTCCTGAAACCTCTCCAAATAACAACTTGCCTTTACATGGAAGGATCTGCTGGCTGCACCATGTCAGTCACAAGGCATTTGAAGCCAATGGAAGATACACATGGCCCCACCACAGATGTTTCATCACATACCTGCCCACCACTGCTCTAACCTACTACTCAACAGAGTCCAACTTACTGGCATCTCTGTTCTACACCATTTACATGAAACCCAGTCAATCAAGGCACTGTCTGGTATATTCATGATCAGCAACAGGACATCAAAAGGTTTTCCAGTGCCACCTGGTGATGGGAAATTCAAAAATTTCATGGTATTTATCTAGCCATTTTTCAAGGATGAAGTTGGAGGCACTGTGAGTTTCAATTCTTTCAGGAACCATTAAATGGTTAGGAAGCTCATTTCAATGAAATCTCTGGAGAACACTCACAGGTAAGACTTCCCAAAGAGTGGCCAAAAAATCGTATGATGTTATGCCCATTTAAGTCTACAATGTGAGGTCCATATGAGTTTTGACTCTCAACTATGGGTGCCAAGTCTTTCAGAATAAAATTTGTGGTATCCTGGCTGAGAGGCTCAGTGCTCTGTGGAAAGCCACCCTGGGCCTAGAACTCAGTTTCCAAGGGCAACGCTCATGCCTGGCTTCCTAAAATCTCAACACTATTTATGGCAATACTTCTCTGAGGTCAGTTCCAGAACTCAGACTCTAAGGGAGTCACACCAGAGTTCAAGAACATGTGGACCAAGTCATCTCTTCCAACCGCCACCCAAATGACCACAATTTAAACCAAAACACTCCAACGTGGCGCTCATCTTCTTCCATATAGACACTCACAATAACCTATGGATGGAGTTTTCCATGAGGGGCACACCCCAAGACCGTGTCCAAAATAAGCTCTCTTGCACCTAATTTGCCTAAATTCAGGGTGGCCTGGACACCCTTCTTGTGAACCAGGAGAGACTAAGTAGGCCTCCCGTTAATACTGCTCCGCTTCTTCAATTTGAGGCCAAATGACTGTGGGGTTTGGATTCTTTATGTGAATTGGAGTCTTGAGAAAACCCAAGCAAATATGGGCTAGCCTCTGCAGGGCTTTGAAGAACTCATTTGACCCAAAGGATCCCTAATCTGACTTGATGGAGGTCAGGAAAGTTACAGAGGAAGGCGAGAGACTTCATCCACAAGGACTGCTCTTTTGGCCATTTTGTTTTTGGATGTAAACATGGGATGTTTCTTTAGATCCATCAGGAGCTGAGAATCTAAGTCACAGCCTCACACAGGGTAAATAGGCTGATTCAGACACATCCTTTCCAAAGCAATTAAGCAAAGAGCCACAGGTAATGCCCATTCATTTCCATTTGAAAACTGTTTTCTTCAGGCTTCAAAAAGTGGTGGACTGAGGAAAAGACCTTCCTGACATTCAGCGCAACAGAAGAATAGGTAAACAAAAGGCCCCAAGCAGGGTTTCTCCACTGAGACTTTCCTGGTCACACTGATATCTGAGTTTTCTGAGATGCTCACCATTCCCTTCAGTACATGGTCATGTCACAGAGCTTCGAGGTTGTACATATCTTAAACAGAAAACCATGAACCTATTCTGGAGAGTGGCCAGAATTCAGGAATAAAACAGGAACTAAGGAAGATAGCAGGTGTTGCACATCAATAAGGCAAGCTGCAGTCCATTCATAAATAGGGCAGGATGAATGCTGTGAAGCTCTCTACTAGACAGGACATATTCATTGATGCATTCTCTTTTCTAATGTCTACAACCACGGACACAGTGGGATACACAGACATAGAAATTCTCGCCTTGTCAAACGACTTACAAGAAACAGTTCACTCCAAACAAAACAAACTGCCTTTCATACCTATTCTCAGAACATGAGACAAAACCACAAACCCACACCCACACAACAAAGGAACCTCCGTTCCCCAAGTAGGTCTGTGACTATCCGGAGTGTCCTCTGACTGGTGGGCCTTACTATGTTCCCTGGAAATAGCCTGTTCTGTCTCAAATCTAGTCTTTTTGGCCAACTCTGTGAAGTTGTCAGGAGCCAGCGGTGAGCCACTGCCTGCTTTCTCAGGAAAGGCCCCTCTTCATAGCTTTCCTTGCATTTGGCCATCCTTACATCAGTAGGTCCCAAGAAAGACTGAGTCTGTCCTTGGTAAATCAAAATAAGTTTGACCACTGGGACTGGGACTGCGACTGGCTCTGGGTGCCTGGCTTCCTGGATTCCAAGTTCAGAGAGTTCCATCACCAAGGAAGTTAGGTGTGGTCACTTCCTTTTGGAACTGAATGAGGTCACTGCCTTGGCAACAACTTTGTCCTAACAGTTGCTTCCAAGGTTACCATGAGAAGGAGGCTGCTCCTACTTCCTGTGACACTTTCACAGGTCAGAGTGGTATGTCAACCATAGGCATGCAGGAGCAGCTCTCAACACATGCCTGCTTTGGTCCACCTTCTCTACATTAAGAAGAGAGTGGCTGATTCAGACACATCCCTTCATCCTGAGCAGGTTGTTTGCCATGGAAGACTTTTGCTCTCTCAGGTCCTTCGTACTTGCCTACATCTTCTCCAGGGATCATTTCTACGTGGACCTTTGAGGTTTTCAGCAGGTGGAAGATCCTCTATAATTCTGTATTTTAATACCAATTCTGTCCCTGCTCTTCTGTAAAATTAGATTGAGAGAACAGTGTATGGTTAGGATTAATAACAGGTTCGATTTGGTTTAGAAAGGAAACTACACGGTTGAGCAAACAGGGTCCTACAGTTAGCAATAATATGAGGATTTTTAATGGACCGGCCATGGCAGATAAAAGCGTAGTTAATCAGGTCACTATGTGAACCAAGACTCAAACCTCCCTTTTGGCGCCTCTGTCTCTCTTTGACGCTCTTCAAGTCGTTTTCTTAATTTACTCATAGATTCTTTTACAACTCCAGTATTGTCGGCATAAAAACAACATTCTTCCCTCAATGCAAGCAAAAAGGCACCTTTCTCTCATAAAGAGGAGGTCCAACACTCGCCTGCTTTGTAAAACAACTTCAGAAAGAGAGAGGTTAAAATTCCTGTAAAGCTGTGATGTCGGTTTTTAATGTCTTTAACCTTTGGCATATTTCTGCTTCTAATTGTGTCTTTGTTGTGTCTCATGGACTAGCCCACCCCTTCAGCAACTATTATTTCTAATAGGATGGCTAAAGTGAGGGATACAGGTTCCCAGTGGAACCGGGTTGTATGCCCCCTATTTGATCTTTAAATGAACCAATGTCATGATAGAGAACTCTGGAAAACATCTGCATCATTACATAATTAATCACATATATTGACCATTTTATGAAAACATAAAAAATATTAAAGTGTATAGAATTATACTGTTGTAGGGACGGACAAGGAAAGGGACCTAAGATAGCACCAAACGCAGGAAAACAGTCTTATTTGGTTGCATCCGGATTTAGAGGGCATTGCTTCTGTTGTAATCAATTAATCCCCTGAACCCCAAGTTTCGGTAGTTTTAGAATTTGTACCCAACATGTAAGGGAAGTGGCTCAGAAGTTCACAGTCTGTAGAAATTCACAGAAATCAGTTTTTGTTTCTGTTTTTGTTCCTCTGTTCTGGGCAAGTTAACTTTTCAAAAACACCTTGGAAAGGGAGAACTTTTTTTGTCTCTTTTTTTTCTCCCTGCCAGCTGTCACCATGAAGCCCATTTGGTAACTTTTTTATCTTAGAAATCTAGCCATCTCTGTGAAGCCCCAACTCAAGGCCAGAGGCCTTGTTCACATATTTTGTGAAAATCTAGTAAGGCGGTGTCAAGCTTAGGGGTGGTGATTTTTCCAGCCAGTGGCCAAGTAGAACAGGGCAACACGAAAAGTGGAAGTTTATCTACATTGAACTCTTTCAGAGGGACTCTTTTGCTGAAAGACCTAATGTAAGCCTCGGTGAAGACTTCTGGAGAAGGTTATTTAAGACATATCTATGGAACTGGTACAGAGGGGGAAGACGGGGAAGGCGAGGCTGAGAGCAGCTCCGTGGATCTGAGAATGAGGAAGATGAGATGTAAAAGAATAATGGAAAAGGGGTTTGGGATTTTCCTAGAACAAAACTTGAGCAGTAGAACAGGTAGAGCAGAGGTGAAGATGGGAGTGAGTATTCCAAAAAGCCTGTGAGGGACTTTAAATTCTTAGTAACCTGTTTTCAGTGATGACAAAGCAACTTTAAAGGCTATTTTTATTACATCTTGGATAGGGGTCTGAGGGCTCTTCTCAGCTGGTTTGAGCTTTGGTTTAGCTTCTTAGAGGACTTGGTGGGACCTAGTGCAGGCACAGACAGAAAAAGACAGGAGTGAGTGAGTGGAGGGGTACCTCGGTACCTGCTACCTCAGCAAGGGGGCAATGATCTGAGAACTGGCGGAGGTTTGGGTTTTTGATGTAGTAATTGGAGGGAAGAAATCAGGTTGCTGAGGTGGGAGTGACAGCAGAGAGTCTAGAGCAGAAGGCTGAGGGTGAGGAACTATTGGAGAAGCATAGTACAGGATGTGAGTGAAGGAGGGAAAAGGATTCCACATAGGGGAATTTTCCCCTTTTGAGCACTTGCCGAAGTTAAAAATGTCACGCAGAATTTGATGATCTAGAGAACCCTCTGGGGGCCATAGTTTTTGGTTGTCTAATTGGTTATATTGCCAATGCTGTGTACTGAATTTGATGAGGAGTTTGGGTTCCACCAGGCAGCCCCGGTATGCTCATATCCCCATGAATTACACAAGAAGTTGGCTTTCCCCCCACACAGCCATGGCTGTTTGTGGCTTTGATAGTCCGCCGGGCATATATAGTAATCTAGGCTAACCAACCTGAATCTGGCTCGCGTTTCCGTGCATCCATAATGTTTGTTTCAATTATCTATGGTATGGAAGGGATTTAATGGAACTTTAGTGGGATCCTCTTAATTGGGGTTATCTCAATAGGAAAGACCTATACCAAGCTGAAAAATGTCTGGGTGGAGAGATAGCCACCAGGTCCCTAAGGGGGCTGTATGCGAGATAGACCATACTTCTTGTCTAGTAGGATTTCAGATCAGCCTTCACTGCTGAACAGGCTGATGAGGGTTAGGAGTACTGGTGGCCAAGGGGAGAGTCTATAGTCTTGTCCACATAGCGAATGCGCAATTTGAAATGGTTACCAGTTTTTTCCAGTTTCCAACCAGAGTCTGGACACAGCAAAGGCTTGAGATGAGAGGCATGGATCCAAAAAGTGATTCTGTCTACTTTAATGGCTGTAGGTGTTATAAGTAGCACCTGGTATATTCCTTTCCAGCGGGGTTCTAGGGATAACACCTGATGTTGTCTTATGTTGACGAAGTCTCTTACTTGATATTGATGTGGAATCCCCTCGTCCCCAGGTTGGTAGGCAGTGGCCAGCTGTTTCCACAGTTATCACTGAGTTCTTTCAATGGCTTTAAGTCTGTCAAGCAAGGGGTGTGGAAGGGATTGTTAGGCCTTAGAGTTGGGAATTAGGTCCCTTACTGGATGATGGGCATCATAGAGAATTTCATAGGGGGTGAGGTTACACAAAGAAACTGAGGGAGTATTTCTCGCATGAAACAGTGCATAAGGCAGGAGCATAGTCCAATCTTTTATGCCGGTCTCTAAGCTTAATTTTGTTAAGGTCTCTTTAATGGTTCTATTTATTTTTTCTACCTCTCCTGAACTCTGGGGTATATAAGCATAATGTAACTTACAATTAATCCACACCTGACTTACCTGGGCCATGAACACAAGTCCATTATTAGACCCTATTATCTTAGACAGACCGTATCTTGGAAAAGTATCTTCCAGGATCTTCTTGAGAACCATTTGCGCCGTTTTTTTTTTTTTTTTTTCTGTGTGTGTGTGTGTGCGTGTGTGTGTGTAAGGCTTCAATCCATCCTGAGAATGTATCCACAAGACTAGGAGATATTTAAGTCCATACCTTGCTGGCTTAATTTCAGTAATGTCCACTTCCCAGAATTGTCCTGGTCTGGTTCCTCGTAGGTGCTTTCGTCTAAGAAACTTGGAAGGGTAAGCATTAAACAATTGACTGACCCGACAGGCTTTTGTTACCAGTTCAATTATTTCCTTTCGCTGTGAGTCAGTTAGTGGAAAACTCTGTTCTTAATCCTACAGGAATGCCTGCAGTTTCTTTGAACCAAGGTGAGTGAGTTGATGTACATTTTTAACGTAGTGTAGGGCTTTCTGTAATTGCAGGCTGAGCTCAGTAAAGTTGAGGCGTTCAATGTCAGTGTCCTTAGATGTTATCTAAAACTTCCTGGTACTTAGGGGTCCATTGGAATTGGGCATCTCCCTTTAACAGCGGGTATAAAGGATCAGCTAAGGACTCAAACCCATTTATCCATAACCTGCAAAACCCAGCAATCCCAAGAAACTCTTAGTTGTCTGCTGTAAGATGGGGTTGGTATCTGCTCAATGGTTTGTTTTCTGGGCTCAGTGAGCCATCGTTTACCGCCCCTAAGGAAATAGTCGAGGAAGATTACTTCTTGCTGGCAAATTGGGCAATTTTGGCCAAAGCTCTATACCCGAGTTGAGCAAGCTCGGATAATAGTGCTTGGGTCCCAGTTCACAGTTTTCCTTGGTGTTGGATGCCAGTAGCAGGTGATCCACATATTGAAGCTGGGTGACTTCGGGGTGTGTAGTTCAGAAATTTTTGAGATCTCTGTGAAGGGCTTCATCAAAGAGAGTGGGGGAGTTTTTGAACCCCTCTGTGAGTCTAGTCCAAGTTAGTTGACTAGACTTTCCGGTTTCTGGGTCTACCCACCCAAAAGCAAACAGCAACTGACTATCTTTATGCAGAGGCAAGCAAAAGAAAGCTTGTTTTAAGTCCAGAACAGTATACCATTTCTGCTCAGGGTTCAGAGTGCAAAGCAGATTGAACAGATTAGGTACCGTGGGGTGAATGTCCTGCAATCTGTTGTTGATCTCTCTTAGGTCTTTAACAGGGTGATAGTCCCTGGTTCCTGGCTTTTTCTTCTAATAGCAGGGGAGTGTTCCAGGCCAATTGACAGGGCCTTAGGACCCCGAAGGCCAGATATTTCTGAATATAGGGCCTTATCCCATCTTTAGCTTTTTATGCTTAGAAGATATTATTTGACATTGATTGGGGAGGCTGAGGTTTTTAACTCCACTGTTATTGGAGGTTGTTTCACGGCCAGGCCTAACACAGCAGTTTTTGCCCAGGCATCTCGGTAATCTGTTATCCATTTCTGGGGTAGCTTGCCTGTTTGATCAGTCTTGGGGGGTGTGAAGAGTGGACGTTCATCTTCTACTAATATAGTTAAAGCCGTGACTATAGGAGTTTTTACTGAAGGATTTAGAAATTTCATTTGGGGGCCTTCAGGGTTAAAAGTTATTTTGGCCCAGAGCTTGGTGAGCAGATCTCTGCCCATCAATGGGTGCGGGCATTCTGGGATTACTAGGAAGGAGTGATAGATTTTTCCTTTCCCCAGGTCCATGGTCCTCTTAGTAGTCTAAGCCCGATATTTACTGCCATTAGCCCTTTGAACTACAGACCTTTTATTTGATAGACGGCCCAATGGGGCCTTAAGGGCTGAGTATACTGCTCCTGTATTCACTTCAAAGTTTACTGGGGTCCCCTACACTTCAAATGTTACCCTGAGCTAGGGGAAAGAATCTGAGCCCCAACTTTCTTAGTCATCCCCCAGAGTCAGAATGGCTGACTGGCGTGTCTGTCTCTTTATAGGGCACTCTTTGGCCCAGTGTCCTTTTTTTTTTACAATAGGCACATTGATCTGAGGCCAGGGGTGGCCTGTGGCACGGGCCCAGGTATCGCTTCCTGTCACCTTATGTCTTAATTTCTGGCCTCTTTCTTGTTGTGACCAGGATCTTAGTCAATGCCTTAGTCTTTCTTTTGCTTCTCTCATCCTCCCTCTGCTCCCTTTCTTTTTCCCTGTTTCTCTCTTATAGTATACTTTTTCGGCTTCTCTGACTAAATCTCTCTTTTAACTTTTTTTTTTTTAATATCCATGGCAGCTTCAACAATTAAGGCCATCGTGACAGATGCCTTTTGATCTGCTGCCTGAGGATCGAAAGGAGTATATCTCTTATATGCCTCCATAATTCTCTCTAGAAACATAGAGGAAGATTCATCAGGCCTTTTAATAATTTCTCTTACCATGGCCAAATTAGTTGGTCACCTAGCGGCCCCTTGGATACCCGCTATTAGAGCCTGGCAATAATTGGACAGATGCTCCCTATCTTCAAAGGTGTTGGGGTCCCAGTTGGGTTGGTTATATGGGAAGGCAGCTTTTATTATGTTGGGAAGTTGTGTTGGTCGCCCATCAGGTCCGAGGATATTTTTTTTCTAGCTTCCAGGAGGTTTTTCTCTCATTCCTCTGTCATGAAGAGAGTCCCTAGGAGTTGTTGGCAGTCATTCCAAGTAGGCAGGTGTGAAAACGTTGGCGAGTTCTCTGAGTTTTTTTAGCCGGGCCAGCTTCCTCCAGGGAAGGAGGCGCTGTGTGTGTCATGGGACAGTCATCTGGAGGGCGCTGGGCCATTCTGGCTTCCTCGAATGGTGGAGAGGCTGAGTCAGCAGCAGGGGAATTACTTACAGGGTTTTGGGGGTTGGGGGACAAGGGCAGAGGATAAGGACGAGTAGAGTCTTGAGACTCAGGGAGAACAGAGGGTGGAGGTTGAGGAACAGAGAGTTTGAGAGATAGAATCATAGGGGAAGGAGTAGGAGTGGGTGCAGGGACAAGGAAAGGCTTCACCCATGGAGGAGGAGATTTGCAGAGGTCCTGACAAGTTAAGATATATGGCTATTGATCTGGATGTCTATGTGGCCCCGGCTGAAAGACAATATCTCAGACTTTTCAAATTAGTGTGAAGTAGAAACATCCTTCTAGAGGCCATCTGACTACAAAGGTGGGTTATTCTGAGACACAGAATCTGCCAGGTCTGGTGTTTTAATGAAAAAGAAAGATTCTGAGCCCTTAAGCAGACTTTGGTCCAGTGATTAAGGGTCAGGGACACAGGCATTGAAGTGCTCTGTCCCATAATGAAATATACACAGACAGTGAAAGCAACAACACACGACACAGACAAGACAAGTCAATAAAGACAGGCAATGGACGTCCAATACTGAGACCAGGACTGAGTAGCCGGCAAAACCTGATGGGCTGGCAATTCCGAATCTGAAAGAAAATATCACTGAGTCGAGGAGACTATGGTTCCTCGATTTCCAGAGTCCATCCCCCAGGGACATGGCCTGTGGCTCTGTGACATGTGTGTCAGCCACCGTGGGAGAGAGCTCACGCTCTTAACCAATAGCCATTTTGTCAAACCCTAACCTGAATCCTGAAACCAGAAAGAGGGGCCTTATTTACCCCCAGAGCATCCCGTTGGGGGTCTTTCATATGCAGCTGCCGGATCTCGCTGGGGCCACCAGAAGTAAAGGTCGGGTGAGCATCGATGAAAGAGACCACCAAGAGACTGTATAATGCAACAGCAAAGGGTTTATTGGGAGTCCGGCATGCAAGGGCTCAGAGCTCGCTTGAATAGAGCAGAGAGCCCTGAGAACAGCTTAAGAAGTGCTTATATATTTTCCTTGGAGAGGGCAGGGAGGGAAGTTTATTGATGGGTAAGGGCGAGTGGGCGGTTTGCGTGCAAATGGTTGATGGAGTACAATCTGCAGTTTGGCAGTTGGGGGCAGCACATTCTGGGAACAAGAAGAGCAAACAGTTCTCAAGATTTCAACAGTGTTTTATTAAGCATACAGAAAAACAGGAAGTGACAAGTACCTATTTTATTAACCTTTCAATATAAGTATGAAAACAGAAATCTAGGTTAGATTTGAAGCCCAGAAGTTCATTTGGCCCTTGATTGGTATACTTAGCTTTGAATTACGTTCCATAGAGATGTCCCAGAAATATGGATATACAATGACACAGGACCTTGTACCTTCTCAGAGGTCAGTTCCAAAACACAGTCTCTAAGGGGAATCACACCAAAGTTCAAGACAAGATGGACTCAATTATCTCTACCAACCGCCACACAAATGACCACAATTAAAACCAAAACACTCCCAAATGGCACTCATCTTCTTCCAAATAGACACTCATCATAACTTCTGGCAGGAGGATTCCATGAGAGGCGCAGCACAAGACAGTGTCCCAAATAATCTCCCTTTCCCCTCATTTGCCAAAAGTCAGAGTGGCCTGGACACCCTCCCTGTGAACCAGGAGTGATCAAATATGCCTGCCATTAATACAGCTCTGTTCTTCAATTTGAGGCCTACTGACTGTGGGGTTTAGATTCTTTATTTGAATTGGATTCATAAGAAAACCCAAGAACCTATGGGCTAGCATCTGCAGGGCTTTGAAGAACTCAATTGACCCAATGGATCCCTTTTCTCACTTGATTGAGGTCAGGAACCTTACAGAGGAATGCGAGAGACTTCATCAACAATGACTGATTTTTTGGCCATTTTGATTTTGGATCCACACATGGGATCTTTCTTTAGATCCATCACGTGCTGATAATCTAAGCCACAGGCTCACACAGAGCCAAGAGGCTGATTCAGACACATCCCTTTACAATGCATTTAACCTGAGAACCACAGGTGATGCCCATTCATTTCCGTTTGAAAACTGTTTTCTTCAGGCTTCACAAAAGCGTGGCCTGAGGCAAAGACCTTCCTGACATTCAGGGCAACAGAACAATAGGTAATCAAAAGGCCCTTCGCAGGGTTTCTCTACTGAGACTTTCGGGGTCACAATGATATCTGACTTTTCTGAGATGCTTGCCATTCTCTTCAGCTATCCAGTACATGTCCATGTCACAGTGCTTGGAGGTGGTACATATCGTGGATGCAAATGCATGAACCTATTCTGCAGAGTGGCTAGATTTCAGGAAGAAAACAGGAACTTAGGAAAATAGCAGGTGTTGCCCATCGATAAGGCAAGCCCTAGTGCATTCATAAATTGGGCAGGATGAATGCTGGGAAGCTTTCTACTTGACAGGAAACATCCATTGATGCATTCTCTTTTCTAATGTCTACAAGCACGGACACAGTGGGATACACAGACATAGAAACACTCGCCTTGTGAAACAACTTACTAGAAACAGTTCACTCCAAACCAAACAAACCGACTTTCCTGCCTATTCTCAGAACATGAGACAAAACCACAAACACACATCCACACCCACAAAGGCACCTCCTTCCCCAAGTAGGTCTCTCACTCTCCAGAGTATCCTCTTACTGCTGGGCCATACTATGTTCCCCCGATATGGCGTTTCCTGTCTCAGATCTGGTCTCCTTGTCCAACTCTGTGAAGTTGTCAGGAGCCAGCTGTGAGCCACTACCTACTTTTTCAGGAAAGGCCCCTCTTCAGAGAACTCCTGGCATTTGGCCATCCTCACATCAGTAGGTACCAAGAAAGACTGACTCTGTCCTTGCTAAATCGAAGCAAGTGAGACACTGGGACTGGGACTGAGACTGACTCTGTGTGCCTGGCTTCCTGGATCCCAAGTTCAGAGAGTTCCATTACCAAGGGATTGAAGTGAGGTCACATCCTTCAGGAACTGAATGAGGTCACTGCCTTGGCAACCACTTTGTCCAAACAGTTGCTTTCAAGCGTACAATGAGAAGGAGGCTTACCCTATTTTCTGTGGCACTTTCACAAATTAGAATGGTATATCAACCATAGGCACCAAGGAACCGCTCTCCACACAGGCCTGATTTGGTCCATCTTCTTTATATTTGGAAGAGAGCCTTTAGTCCAGGGAGCACTGCAGTGAACCTCTGCACTAAAACTATTAGCAAGCACCTGATGGAGGACGCCTCCATAGGTAAGTGGCTCCTTTATAACATCTTATATCTGGTTAAGGGAGATCTCTTCTGATGACAGAGATGTGGAACGGGGAGGCTCACATATAATTCTGTCCAGGACAGTAACGAGAATCTTTCTCTCCTCTGTTCTGTTCTGTAGGGAATTCCTCTGGAACTGTAGAGAGGTGCCGACGGGCACGCACGCGCTCCTACCCTGGAGCCTTAGCAAGATGTTGCACTCTTCCCCTGTTTCTGTGTTTAGGCGCTGGGTTTCTGTTTTTTTGTGTTCTGTGTTCTATTTTTTGGTTTTTTGTTTGTTTGTTTTTGTTCGTTTTGTTGTGTGATTTTGGTGGTAAAAACTTAAGTATATTGGACATGAAAATCAGAAATAAAGAGATTAAGCCTGACACCCCTTTGGACTGTGTTTTAAGGAACTGCAATGAACTTTATCCCCCATTGTAAAGCAGGATGATAGAAGCCCCTAGCTGGCTGCCTGGAGCACACCCATTGCAGAGGGCTATGCCTGCTGGGGACCTAAGAACTGAGTATCTCCCAGGTTAACAAGTGAAACTCCTTTAAAACCCCTTGTCCCTCCAGATAAAGAGAGTCACAACTTTGGCAGAGTCCCTGTGTTTCTCCTTTGTTAGCCAAGCAATAAAACTCCTTTTTTCTTTTTCTCAAAACCCAGTCCTCATTATTAAATTTGTATTAATTGGCTTCAAGGTCAGGAACTAAACTTTAAGTTACAAATCTTGTACCCCCCCCTCCGCCCCTGAACTTTGTGAGAGCTATCTACTGAAATGTTAGGAGATAGAGCATGCTTGATGTGGAACTGAATCAGAGGAGCTAATCCTGTATGTAAAAGGGGAAACTGAGGGACTCCCAGCAGCTGCCAAAGCCCTGTTGATTCAGGGAATTACCTCCTTCCTTCCCTGCACTGTAAGGATTATGCCACCTCTGTCTTGTTAAAAAAAGAGAAAAAGAAAAAGGGGACACTAAATGCAGTAAAGTCACCATGGAGACACTTTATTTTACATTTCAGGTTGCTCTTCTGTGAAAACATCTGGTCCCCTTGTGGGGACATCTTTGGTGCCACTGCTGTAGGAGATTTTTCTCTTATCTGCTCTGGTTTAAAGGGTTCTGTCTGACAGCCATAGTCTGGACCTCCTTTCTGTCTGTATTGTGTCTTTGTTTCTGGCCCTTTAAGGCATCTGCAATAATGTGTTGATATTATAAATTGTTTTTGGGGAATGATCTTAGCTGAATGTGTGTCTAAATGATGATGTTTTATTTTAACAATCTGGTAACTGAATGGGTTTTTGAAGCATTGCACAATCTTGCAGTAAAAAGTCGGGTTTAGGTAATTGTTTAGTTTATGATTTCAGATAATTCATGCCAGAGAACTAAAATACTTAGGATGGATAACTGAAGAACTCTACTTCCAAGTTGGCAAGAAACTTCCCAATCATACGGTCTTTTTTTTTTTTTTTTTCACCCATTTTGAATTGGGTAGCCTGGGAAAATGTCACTGTGTGTACCAGTGCATTAATTTGGACATAAATAGTAAATCATAGTATGGTGTCTGTTGACAAAACAAGATGTAAAGATATAAAATTTTGTGAATTGTATCTTAAACTTGTATCATAATTTTCAACATCTGAACCTGAAAATTATGGTTAAAATGCCTTAGTCCTGAGATGTCTGTTCAGAATAGCAGTTTTTTTGCTGCTCCTTCCAGACCTCAGCCATGACTTATGTTGAAATGCAAATGAAAGAAGCCTGCAAGCTTTGTAGGAGAGTGATTTGAGGTCTAAGGGAAAAAAAGGTAAATTGTATGTTATTTACTAATTACTGGCAAGTCATTTTTTCTAGGACTCTTATTTTTTTTCTTAGATACTTTATGTTTTTTGACCTCATGATTTTGAGCATACAGACCTAGGTTAATGTTTTTCTGATCAGTTCTATCTTTGACCAACTGTGGACTTTTTGAAACATTGCAATAAAGATTTCAACTACGAAAAGCTACAAGGCCTTTACTATTATTATGTGTACACAAATTATTATGTGTTGTATGTCTATATATACATATGTCCGTATATCATATATATGATACACAAATTAACATATATAAGGAGCGCTCATAAAAAAATAGCACTCGTAAAAACAAATTTTAAAAAAGTGGATCCAAAGATCTTTAATTCACGTGATTTAAATGTTTCAATTTAAATTGGATAAATAGATAAAAACAAATGTCTTTAAATTTAAGCTTACAAAGTTTTCTAGGTGTTCAAACATCTAACAAAATATTAACATCTACAAAATGTCTAATATGCCTTGGCTCTAGTACCTTTCCTTCTACATAAAAATGGTTTACACTGTTCAATACATTTCTCTAACTTTTTGATAAATAAGTAAAGTAAATTTGATATGGGATTACTCATTCATGAGTACTTTTGTTAGATATCTGATTGATTTACTAAGATATGTATTTTTTTTAGTAAACTCTGTATAAGATTGTAAAAATCAGTCATGTGTTAATGAGACAAAAATTTCTTAAAACATAAGTTTACCCATAACATTGAGTTTATTAAGATTTATGTTTTCTAGAGCAAGCAACCATAAAAATTAAACAACTGATTAAATAAAAACTGTTATTTTAGAGCACTGTACTGCCATTTCTTTAAAAGCCAAACTTGATTAATATAGAAACATAAATGTAATTGTTATGCTATTAATGTTTTCATATCTTACAGGTATGCAAGTCTGTAAGGTAGAAACGTTTAAAGAGTATTATATCAAGCTGGTGCTCTGAAGTTGTGTGGTAAAAAATATATTGTGGATTTATTTACCTGTTATCAATAAGATATGTAAATTTTTATGTTACTTTTTACATTGGGGAACAATTTAAATGTATTTTTAAGTTAATTAGAGCCTAATCTTTGTAAAGGTTAAAAACTTTCAGCCTTTCTTTAATTCATGTTTTAAATGTGATATCATATGGTGTTAGCTAATGTTCATGTGACCTCAAACAATTTATTTAAACATTGTCAAATGATATTTAAAAATAAAGATCAGCTTTAGAACTAAAATTGTTAAGATTTATAAAGAGCCCTGCCTTACCTGAGATAAGGCTGTGTGTCCCATCTTACTACATGTGAGAATGACTATGAAACCATTAGGTCAGATAATATTTCTTTAAAGTTATGTTAAAAAGTTTTTTTTTATTGTCAATATTCCTAGGATCTCAAACAGGGGATATAATGTATAATTCAGCCAAAAAATTCAGGGAAGATATTACACGAACTAAGTATTTTTACTTTTGATAATTTTAGTTTGAAATTTTCTTATAAGTCATCTAAAGATTCCCTGTTAGTGTTTTACAAATGTGTTGCTTTAAGAACACAACATGGGTTTATTCAAGATAATAAGTCATCAACTACAATACAGACAGAATAATACAGATCCCAATTAATAAAAAGGTAATTATAAAGTTATAGACATTAAAGAACAGTACTCTTAATGTAAGGCTGTTAAAATTTATTTGCTGGATTTTTAAGATTAGGATTTAAAATGAATGTTAAATGAAAAGGGCCAAGAAAACTAATATTTGGCTCTTGCCCTCTGAGTCAGTCTGAATCCAGGGAACAGGGGACTTCTCTAAAGAGCTTTGCAACTCTGAGCCACATAACCTCCTGATCAGGGAGATTAATGAGACCACTGGAGAACAGAAAGCCAATCAGTGCATTTGTTAAAAAGAGGAGAGTCATCATAGAAAGGAGACATCCATGATGCTTCTGAGGGAAGCCAAATGGTCAAGCAAGACCTGGACCCACCTAGCGCAAATGGCACTAGCAGAACTGAGAATCTCTTCTCAAGTTTCCCCAGAATTGATTCCCACAAAAGCTCAGCTGACTGTTAACAATAGATAGAAACAAAAGTCAGTTTGACTGCTTCATCTTAAACACTTAGCAAAGACAGTTAAGACCAAAATACAGCCACTCCTGGGCATTTTAAATAATAATAATAATAATAATAAATTTTTAAGGTATGCACTTTATCTTATCCTCCCAAAATAAGTAAGACTGGAGGCTACAAAGAAGGATTCTCACACAGGAATGCCTAATACTTATAAAAAGAGACTATCAAGAAGAGCTGCCACAGGCAGAAGTTTTCAGTTTAAGACCTACAGATATTCCTAACCTACACAGGTAGGCTTGGTGTTTGCTAGTACGATTATCCAGCCCTGAGTAACAGAATTAAAGGTTTCTCTATTAGACGCAGAGGTCATACTAGTAAAAGGATTTTTACAAGATCAGATGACATTAAATTATTAAACTGTGTCTTATTGGGAGGGCCAACTGTAACACTTAAAGTTAAATATTAAGTTGACAGTCCTGATAATTGGGGATATTAAAGACTGGTGAGGGAATTTCTATACAGTGACATGTTCCAGCTGCTGCAACATTTATTCAGTACTCATGGTTTTTGTTTCACTCATAGAAGAATCCATTCACAGATGACTTTACAACCTGTTCTTCCCCAACCTGACTTCAAACCGAACTGACTTCTAAAGGGCAACTCATGTCTCTCAACTGACTTCTAATAGGCAACTCATGTCCCTCACGACGAGCCCACTCGAGTCACCCTGTCTCAGGACAGAAGAAGAAAAAATTAGTGATGCCACTCTTTTTACAACAATGGAGAGAAAGATAAATAGACTATCAATATAAATAATTAATTAAGTCAGGTAAAATCAGGGAGATCGGTTTTGGGTGAGTTGTAAAAATTTGGAGACTCTTATCTGAGGGATTAAAATTTCCTCAGTGCTCTTCCCATAATCTATCAAAGATATGAAAGGGACACAGAGAAAAGGGGGAAATTGTAGACCCAACCTGATCTTTTATTAAAATTGGGAGCCATCATGCCACAAAGCCATGAAAAGATAATTTTGGCTTTACCATAAATTACTTCAAATTCTGAACCTGCGTGGAATGCCTGCCCACGCCTTGAACTCACGCATGCCCAGCTCTCTGACCAGATAGCAACCCTCTCAGAAACTTTAGTGACACATCATAAATATTTGCCTTCTCTGGCCAGACAACAACCCTCTCTGAGGCTCTAATGGTCCTCATGAATTCTGATGTAGGGACAGCAAAAAAATTGTAAACTACCTTTAATGTGATGTTTATCAGAGTTCTGTTATCTGTAACCCCCCTTTTGTGTAACTTTCTGGGCTATAAAACTGGGCTGTAGGAAAGCTGGGGATGCTGTCTTGTTCCCACCATTTTGGGAGGGAGAGGCAGCACGGCCGGTGGAAATAATAAGCTTAATTTTATTTGATTTTAATTTGAGTCAGTGGTCTTTTCTAGCGTCCTGGTCTAACAGGTAAACACTCCAAAGACGTGGAGCTCTGCCGGCCTAAAGACTTCTTGAGAAACTTCCTCTGAGGTTGGGCACTTGAAATATATGTTGTTGTAAGGAGATTTAGCTTCCTTTCTAGTGACACCATAAAAGCTGGGTCTGCATCTACGTTACCTGGAGGACATGGTTTCTTGTATTCTAATGAACATGAGGCAGCAGTGCTGAATTTTGTATTTGTAGGTAAACTGTGGCCACTTGGTGCTAGGTGTCTCCCCGTGTGAACTGTGAAGCCATTTGGTCATCCTCCACTTTTCGTGGTGTTTCTTGCTGCTGCACTGGGAGTTTGGTATTTGCTTCATGAAATACAACGAGTTCAACTGGGACCCAGTATTGGAGGGAGTTCTGTCACTTGTGGTGACAGAGAATGCACCAACCAGGCTTCTATCTCACAAAGCTTGCCCATTTGTCCATAGAAATCTGACTCTGAACTTTGCCCAGAAACCTCTCCATGTAACAAGAAGGGTCTGCTGGCTGCACCATATCAGTCACAAGCCATTTTGAAGGCAATGGAAAATCCTCCTGGCCACACCACAGATGTATTATCGCACACCTGCCCACCACTGCAATAGGCCCACTACTCAGCAGGGTCCAACTTACTGGCATCTTTGTTCTACACCATTTTCATGAAACCCCGTCAATCATGGCATTCTCTTGTACACTCATGATCAGGAAAAAGACATCCAAAGGTTCTCCAGTGCCACCTGGTTAAGGGAATTTCAAAAATTTTATTGTATTTATTTAGCCATTTTTCATGGATGAAGTTGGAGGCATTGTGGGTTTCAGTTCTTTCAGGAACCATTAAATGGTGAGGAAACTCATTTCAATGAAATCTCTGGAGAAATCTCACAGGCAAGTCATCCCATAGAGTGGTCAAAAGGTCTCATGAAGCCAGGCCCATTGAGGTCTTCAATGTGACGTCCATGGGTGTTCTGACTGTCAACTATGGCTGCCACATCTTTCAGAATAAAATCATGTGATATCTTAGCTGAGATTCCAAGGCTCTGTGGAAAGTCACCCTTCTTTTTTGATCTCAGTTTCCAAGGGGAAATCCAATGCATGGCCTCCTAAAATCTGAACACAGTTCATGGCAATATTTCTCTGAGATCAGTTCCAGAACTCAGACTCTAAGGGGAATCACACCAGAGTTCAAGCCCAGGTAGACCCTGTCATCACTTCCAAGCACTACACAAATGACCACAATTAAAACCAAAACACTCCCACAAGGCCCTCATCTTCTTCCATATAGACACTCATCATAACCTGTGGCTGGAGGTTTCCATGAGGGGCTCAGCCCAAGACAGTGTACAAAATAAACTCCCTTGCCCCTAATTTGCCTAAAGTCAGGGTTGCCTGGACACCCTTCCTGAGAACCAGGAGTGATCAAATAAGCCTGCCATAAATACTGCTCTGCTTCTCCAATTTGAGGCCTACTGACTCTTGGGTATAGACTCTTTATGTGAATTGGAATCATGAGAAAACCCAAGCACATATGGGCTATCATCTGCAGGGTTTTGAGAACTCATTTGACACAAAGGATCCTTATTTTCACTTGATGGAGGTTAGGAACGTTACAGAGGAAGGCGAGAGACTTCGTCCACAATGACTGCTTTTTTGGCCATTTTGGTTTTGGAAGCACACGTGGGAACTTTCTTTAGATCCATCAGGTGCTGAGAATCTATGCAACAGCCTCACACATGGCCAAGAGTCTGATGCAGACACATTCCTTTCCAAAGCAATTAAGCAAAGAGCAACAGGTGATGCCCATTAATTCCCCTTGAAAACCGTTTCCTTCAGGCTTCACAAAGGAGTGGCCTGAGGCAAAGACCTTTCTGACATTCAGGGCAACAGAACAATAGGTAAGCAAATGGCCCATTGCAGGGTTTCTCGAATGATATCTGAGTTTTCTGAGATGATCCCATTCCCTTCAGCTATCCAGTACATGGGCATGTCACAGAGCTTGGAGGTGGTACATATCGTGGACACAAAACCCTGAACCTATTCTGGAGAGTGGCCAGAATTCAAGAAGACATACAGGAACTTAGGAAGATAGTAGTTGTTGCCCATCCATTAGGCAAGCCACAGTCCATTCATAAATTGGGCAGGATGAATGCTGTGAAGTTTTCTACTAGACAGGAAACATCCATTGATGCATTCTCTTTTCTAATGTCTACAACCACGGACACAGTGGAATAAACAGACATAGAAACACTCGCATTGTCAAAAGACTTACTAGAAACAGTCCACTCCAAATCAAACAAACCGACTTTCCTATATATTCTCAGATCATGAGACAAAACCACAAACTCACACGCACACCCACAAAGTCAACTCCTTCCCCCAAGTAGGTCTGTGACTATCCGGAGTGTCCTCTGACTGATGGGACATACTACGTTTCCCCGAAATGGGCTGTCCTATGTCATATCTGGTCTCCTTGGCCAACACTGTGAAGTTGTCAGGTGCCAGTAGTGAGACACTACCTGCTTTCTCAGGAAAGGCCCCTCTTCAGAGCTCTCCTGGAATTTGGCCATCCTCACATCAGTAGTTACACAGAAAGACCGATTCTGTCCTTGGTAAATCCAAACATGTGTGGCCACTGGGACTGGGACTGGGAATGACTCTGGGTGCCTTGCTTCCTGGATCCCAAGTTCAGAGAGTTCCATCACCAAGAAAGTTATATAGGTCACTTCCTTCAAGAACTGAATGAGGTCACTGCCTTGGCAACATCTTTGTCCTAACAGTTGCTTCCAAGTGTCCCAATAGATGGAGGCTGCCCCTACTTCCTGTGACACTTTCACAAGTAAGAATGGTATATCAAACATAGGCACCGGTAAACAGCTCTCCACACAGGCCTGGTTTGGTCCATCTTCTCTACATTAAGAAGAGAGAGACTGCTTCAGACACACCCCTTCGTCCTGACCTGTTTTTTTTTTTTTTTTTTTGTCATGAAAGATGACTTTAGCTCTCTCAGGTCCTTCATAGCTTTCTATATCTTCCCCAGGGTTCACTTCTGCATGGACCTTTGAGGTTCTCAGCAGGTGGAAGATCTCTTACATTTCTATATAAGACCAACTTTGTCCTTGCTTTTCTGTAAAGTTAGGTTGAGGAAACAAAGTATGGTTAGGGTTAATAACATGATTGATTTGGGTTAGGAATCATTCTGCTGCATGAATAATGGTATTGGGAACCTGCAATATTTATAGGGATATATAGAGGTGAAATATATGTATGAAAACACAAATCTAGGTAAGATTTGAAGCCCAAAAGGGCATTGGATCCTTGATTGGGATACTTTACTCTGAATTATGTTGTGCACATGTGTCTCAGATAAATCTATACATAATGGCATAGGACCTTGTACCTTGGATAATTGAATGTCGAAGAGAACATCCAGTCAAAAAAGGATAGTTGGTAGGATTAGGAAGATACTTGATAGGATTAGAAAAAAGAGTCAGTATAGGATTTGGACAAAAAGTTCTTTAGCAATAGGGTTTCAGGTAGACAGAAAATGTAAATGTCAGCACATTTGAAGAGTCAGTCACAATGATGAACTGGGGAAAATATGTAGGAAAGCAGATATCATTAGAGACATTAGGAAATCAGGCAAATGATGAAGTGATTGATAGGATTAGACATTTTCAACAGGCTTGAGGTTGAATACATAATCTTAGGAAGAAACAAATATGTAGTCACCAATAGGATTGACATTTGAGAGCCTTAGGCAACATGGACATGGGTGATTTTCATAATCCATACTCACATTCCATTTAGGCTTTGGTACAATTGTAAGTGTGACTTTGCATTTTGTGGCCAGAATATTACTGTGATAAAATGTATATGTAGATCAGGTGACATGAGTATTTCTTGCACCATTTCTGGGAGCAATATTTAGAAGAGATATAAATTAGTATTGGGGGCACAAATAGGTGTACCATGTGTGAATATATAATATAACTGATTCCAACTTTAGAAATTGGAATAAATTGATATCTGAAAATACACAGTAAATGTTATATTGATATACATACATTCATTCCAACAAGTTATACATCTAATGGTAATATTAGGGTTGTGGTTTATCATAAAGTGTGTGAGTTTTGCTTCAAAATTGATTATGGAAATCGAAAATAATGTGTTTGGAAAGAAGTCTCATGAAATGACCAGTCAAAAGCAAGGAGGAATACATGTGTACTGAAGCAGGAAGTGATTGAATGTGTTTCAAATGTCTTTAAATTTGTGAACTTATGGATGAAATGTTTATTCTATGATGTACAAAAACTGAAGAAATAGTAATGTACCATTGTTAAATAAAATGAACGTCAAAATACACATCATGCCCCATTGGAATCTACATGCATTGATGTTAAATTGGGTCAGTTACTGTAGAAATATAAGGATTTGTTTGCACCATTCAATGAAGTGAGTTTTCAGTACTAGAAAACAAATATGTATTTCAGGTGGATGAATATTTCTGAAAATAATCGTATGAAAATTTGATTATAAAACCACAAAAATGAGCATGAGTGAATTATTAAGGGAGTGTATAATAAGACACATATATTTTATATTTGGAAATATATATATCACAGAGAAACATTAGGAAGTATCAATATATATGCCAATCAAAATTCATCGTGAAATATATATCATCCACCGATCCAAAAATATTAATTTTACTGAACATGGATTTATGTATAATGTTGTTCAACTAAAAATCTCACTCATAGTTTGAATTTTCAGTTCCAAAAGCGTTTAGGAGGGGTGATCTCTTCTCATACTTTGTTTCTCCCAAGTTAGCCACCTCACAAAAATGTACGTGTGATACCAGGTATGATTTTATATGTTCATATAAAAATACATGTGCTGAATTGGCTACAGAAAAAAGGAGACAGAAATTCACATATGTGTTAACTTTAAAAACACATGGAGTACTATTTCAACAAACAATTGACAAGATTTATAACTCCTACACTATATCATGCAAAAGGCAAGACCAACTATACACCATGCCTCCTCTGAACTGCTTGTATTAATATTATGTTTGGGTTATTTGTCTCCATCATATTAGGATTAGTAGTCAGAGTCTATTAGGGTATGGGTTACTGACAGGGATTCAGTATTTCGAATGGAAAATTGGAAAATGAATCCAATGTGTATGTAAATATGTGCTACACGAAAATCTTCCCACTCTCATCCAGAACAATACCTTGACAACACCTTCACCAAATGTAAGACACAATTAGAGGAGAAGAGTTAGAAAATCCATGAATACATATCTGGAATGGAATGCAATCAGGAGTTCACAACCTTGGAAGTGTTAGAGGAGTTTCCAAAAGTAAGGGACAGGGTAAACACTTCAAAAGCATGGAGGTCTGTTGTCCTAGAGACTTCTTGAGATACTGCCTGTGAGGTTGGGCACTTGAAATATATGTTGTTGTCACGTGCTTTAGCTTCCTTTCTAGTGAAACCATAAACCTGGGTCTGCATCTATGTGACCTGGAGGACATGGTTTCTTATTTTCCATCCGTGGGTGGGCCCCTTGCTTAAGAGCTCTGGCTACTGGACAAATTTTACACAAAGAAGCCTCTAATCTGACTTTTGGGGCCCCTTGAACTATCTACTCCCCACATCACTTGAAAGATCTTTTACCTTAAAAGGGCCTTCAAACCCTCCCTACATCCAGAGTTCTGTCGCTCCTCACTTCCTTTCTGGAAAACCCTAATATTATTTTCCTCCCCTGCTCTGCACTGAACCCTGCCTCACTGCTCCCAATGACTCCCATGTCTCACACACCAACTCATAATTGCTTGGAAAACTTAGATGATTTCCTCCCCTGTCATTCTTCCATTTCTGAGAGACCACTCACCAAGCCTGACCTTATCTGGTTTACTGACAGCAGTTCCTTTAGGCAAAATGGAACTCATTACTCTGGATACGCTGTATTTTCAGCCACTGAGATTATAGAGGCCAAAGTTTTGCCTTCAGGAACTACAGACCAGCAGGCTGATTTTATAGCATCCACTCGTGCCTGCCTTCTAGCACAAGGCAAATCCCTCACCCTCTAAACTGATTCAAAATATGTCTTCCATATCTTATTATCCCATGCTGCAATTTGAAAGAAGCGAGGCCTACTTACCACCAAAGGTAATGCGATCACTAATTCAGCTCTTATAACCAATCTGATAGAGGCCTCCCACTTACCCACCCAGTTGGGAGATGTCCATTGTAGGTCCCATCAGAAAGACGGCTCTCTTATCACTGAGGGCAATGCCAAAGCTGACCAGGTGGCACGAATGGCTGCTACCACTTCCAATCATGGCCCCCATGGTGGACATATAATGGCCACTTTAGACAGCTCATCTGAAGCCCCTACTTCTTTCAGTAAGAACAAGCATCTTTTCAAGTTCCTTCATACTCTATTCCTTTCCAATTCTCAGTCTTTGACCCTCTTTTTACAGAGTTTCTTCTTCCTCACTCCCTCTGACAAGCCATGCTACAGAATATAGCCTCTAATTGTCAGATCTGTCAGCGGACCAACACTCATACTCCTTTAAGGCCCAAACGTTTCCCTTCCCAACAAGCCCGGGGACACATTCCCTCTGCTGACTGGCAGGTAGACTTCACCAACATGCCCACAGTATGGCACACTAAATACCTCCTTGTCTTTGTGGACACTTTCTCTGGTTTGGTTGAGGCATTTCCCACTTCCAATAAAAAGGCTTCCACTTTAGCTTCAATCTTACTGACAGACATCATCCCCAGGTTTGGTATGCCCACTTCCCTACAATATGACAATGGCCCTGAGTTTACTTCTAGGATCACACAAAAGGTCTCTCAAGCCCTCTCCTTCAAGTGGCATTTCAACTGTCCATATTTCCCCCAGGCTTCAGGGAATGTGGAAAGGGTAAATCGTACTCTAAAGGAAGTCCTTACCAAATTGACAATGGAATTAAACATAGACTGGGTCAAACTCCTTCCCTTGGCTTTGCTTCGAATCAGAGCTCTCCCTAAGAAACCATCTTTACTGTCTCCTTTTGAGATAATGTATGGAAGACCTCTTATAACCCCTGGGTTGGTCATTTCACAAGGACCTCTCACCCGAGATTTGTCTTTGCCTCTCTTGCTCCATCTCCGCTCGGAACTCTGGAAATATCAGGACTGGCTTCTTCCGGACCCAGTCTCCTCTCCAAACACTCCTCCCTTAACACCTGTTAGTCTAGTCTATTATAACACCCCAGAGGAGAAAGGGACTCTTGCCGCAAAATGGGAAGGCCCCTATCCTGTCATTCTCTTTACCCTTACCGCCGCCAAACTCTCCTTACCAGACAACTGTCTCACTCCCTGGATTCACATGTCTAGGTTGAAGCCACATCACCAGGAGGCCCCACCTGCTGAAGACAGGGCCACCCCAGAGGAACTCCAAGAATCACCTACTGAACCTCCCCTTTACTCCTGCTCTCCATACCCATCTCACCCATTTTAGTTGTGGCTCACACGGTTTTCCTTGCAGCCCAATTCCTCTTAAAGAAGGCACAATGAGCTCTCCCAACACCCTAGTCTTCTCTAACTGCTTGTTTTTTGTGCTCTGCTTATTTTCTGTGCTCTGTCAGGACTGGTCTTTGCCCTCCTCACCTACCATGCATTTATTCACTTTTCGGGAACGATACTCAGAACATGGCATGCAGAAGGTCTGCGCAGTGGATGCAACTACTTGCTTCATCCACAACTGCACCTCTATTTCCCTAAAATTGTCACCTTCAAGGACCTTCGTCCCTGGTAGCTGGAACTGGCCTTTCATTTGCTTCCTTTTTGATCAAACAAAAGACTATTGTCATTGGTGGCGTGAGATTTATAATGGGTGCCCCTATTGGTCATGCATGTTCCATGATGAACGTGGTAGCTATTCTTACTACTCATTTGGTTACCCTGAAGGGTGGACTTCTAGTTACATAAAGTGGCATAAAGGCTCTTCATCCAGTAACAATGGATGGTATACTTTAGATAAACCTGACCCCAAGGCCAAACGATGGGGCTATGTTGAGTTTGCTGTCTATGCTCGGACAACCTCAGTCAGACCCACAGGGTGGATGACTATTGGCCGCACCCTGATTACGCAACCTAAGGCAACCATTCAGGTAGTCGAACACATTAAGGACTCAGAATCAAAACTTCGAGATCATATCCATAGCTCATCCAAAGAGGATTCAGAGCCTTCAACCCTCTCAGGTCCCCCTCCCACATGGCTCAATTTGCTACACCAAACTTTTTGATTATTAAACTCCACCCCTCTTTCTGTGCCTACTTCTCAGTGCTTTCTCTGTGCTTCACTTAGTCGTCCACTTCTAGCAGCAGTCCCATTAGCGGCAGGAAATATTCCAGCAAAACCCTACAATTTCTCTAAAAAGGACAACCCCTACATGTGACACGTATCCCACTGTGGGAAAGTTATTCCACCAATACTTTATTTCCTTTCATCTGTTTCCACCTGCCAATAATGAATCCTTTACCCATTTGTTCCTTGAGCTACAGCACCCCATAGAGCCCTGTGTTTATGCAACCTGGACATTTCCTCTGGTGTAATGGGTCTTTAAGTACCTCAACCATCAATGTCTCTGGCGCCTGTTTCTTGGTTACTGTAGTTCCTCAGCTATCTTTGTATACTCCCACCGAATTCTGACAGTTGGCCCTACCTTCCCGCACCCGTAGGGTAGTCTTTCTGCCGGTTCTGGTAGGCCTCATTTTAACAACCTCAGTGACGGGTCTCGGACTCTCTGGTGGAGCTATAGGTCATGCTCTATGGGATCCAATGACCTTCAACATAAACTGCAGGAAACACTCAATACCATGGCTGAGTCTCTGGGTTCCTTGCAGCGGCAGGTTACTTCATTGGCACAAGTGGCTTTACAGAACCAAAGGGCAATTGATCTTCTCACTGCAGAAAAAGGGGTTACATGCCTATTCCTCAGAGAGGAATTTTGCTATTATGTTAATGAATCTGGGCTAATAAAAAAAATGTTGTTAAATTGCAGGAATTATCGACCCAATTGCTCAAACCTACCTCCTCCAATCCCATAACGGGGTTCTTCCAATCCTATCTTGCCATGTACTTACTACATATCTTGGGGCCAATTATTTGGATGCTCCTTTTTTGTGCTCTCTTGCCCTGCATAATGAAGTGCCTTCAAACCCAACTGCATAAAATTCCTAATCAAACTTTCAACGAGCTTTTGCTTAGGCACTACCAGCCTCTGATGACCGATGAATCCCCAACATCTCCAAGAGAACAGTTCACTCAGTGATGAAGCTCACTACCAGGCACGATGGAATGCAACGGGTATTAGACAGCAGGAGACAACGAGCTCGGAGAACCTCTTAATCTGCCATCCTGGATTCATAGTCTTTACCACCTTCTAAGCTTTCTCATGGCCCTTGGCCTCTTCTGTGTCAGTCCCCCCACATGGAACTTCTGCCAAAAATTGACATTTGCTTTAATTTTTATCTTCATTCTGTTTTTATTCGCTCTGATCTTCTTCAGGTGCTGGCGACACCATGTCCAGGCAACGCTTCCAGTATTTCCTTGAGTCTCTGTTACAGGACCAGTGGCTGATACCAACAATCTCTTCCATCCAGGACTGGTTCCATGCCATCGACATCTTTGGCTTCAGGGAACATTCATTGACTTCACCCCTATGAAAATAGCTGTCTATAGCCACTGGGTTTTATTTCTGACTGCCATGATATCCCCATACCTGCCCCCTGAGCATTCCTCCACTTCTCTTTCTAGGCCCCACACCACCCCCACACAGCAGGAAGCAGCCAGATCTGACAAACGACGCCCCACATCCTAAGAAAACAAAAAGGGTGGAATGTTGGGAAAAGAATAAATGGCAGCCATACCCCAGAGAAAAACCCCAACATGGCGCCTAAGGACTTCTTCTTCCTACCTTCTTCATTTCTGCAGTGGCGCAAAAAGTTCCCGCCCTTGTGAACTCTCCCGCCAGCGCCAATTTCAAATCTCGCTTGTGGGGAACCTTAGCCCCAATGAGAACTAATTCCTGGGCTCTGGAGCTGATATTTGAAAGAACTTGTCAATAAACGGGTTGCTGCCATTTATCTAAGCCATACCATCTCCCCCTTAGTTCTATATAAGCACACAGCTTTTAGCAATAAAATTGGAATTCTCCCGGTGAAGTGTCATTGCATGGGGAATTATTTCACTCATGTTCAGCAACAGGATATCCAAAGGTTCTCCAGTGCCACCTGGTAATGGGAATTTCAGAAATTTGATAGTATTTATTTAGCCATTTTTGAAGGATGAAGTTGGAGTCACTGTGCGTTTCAATTAATGCAGGAACCATTATGTGGTGAGGAAGCTCATTTAAATGAAATCTCTGGAGAAATCTCACAGGCAAGGCTTCCCAAAAAGTGGCCAAAAGGTCACATGAAGCCAGGATCATTGAGGTCTACAATATGAGTTCCATTTGTGTTTAGACTCTCAATTATGGCTGCCAAGTATTTCAAAATAAAATCATGTGATATCCTGGCTGAGATTCTCACTGCACTGTGGAAAGACACCCTGGCCCTCGATCTCAGTTTTCAAGGGCGCATCTCATGCGTGGCCTCCTAAAATCCCAACACATTTCATGGCAATACTTCTTTGAGGTAAATTCCAGAACTCAGTCTCTAAGAGGAATCATGCCAGAATTCAAGCCCAGGTGGATCCAGTTATCTCTTCCAACCGCCAAACAAATGACCACAATTAAAACCAAACACTCCCACATGGCCCTCATCTTCTTCCATATAGACACATATCATAACCTCTGGCTGGAGTTTTTCATGAGGGGTGCAGCCCAAGACAGTGTCAAAAATAAGCTCCCTTGCCCCTCATTTGCCTAAAGTCAAGGTGGCCTGGACACCCATCCGGTGAACCAGGAGTGATCAGATAGGCCAGCTGTTAATACTGCTCTGCATCTCCAATTTGAGGCCTACTGACTGTCAGGTATAGATTCTTTATATGATTTGGAGCCATGAGAAAACCCAAAAACCTATGGGTTAGCCTCTGCAGGGCTGTGCATAACTCATTTGAACCAAAGGATCCGTATTCTCACTTGATGGTGGTCAGGAACCTTACAAACGAATGCGAGAGACTTCATTCACAATAATTGCTCTTTTGGCCATTTTGGTTTTGGATGCACACATGGGATCTCTCTTTACATCCATCAGGTGCTGAGAATCTAAGCCACAACCTCACACAGGGCCAAGAGGCTGATTCAGACACATCCCTTTGCAAAGCAATTAAGCAAAGAGCCACAGGTGATGCCCATTCATTTCCATTTGAAAACTGTTTTCTTCAGGCTTCACAAAGGGGTGGCCTGAGGCAAAGACCTTCCTGACATTCAGGGAAACAGAACAATTGATAAGCAAAAGGCCGAAAGCATGGTTTCTCCACTGAGACTTTCTTGGTCACACTGATATCTGAGTTTTCTGAGATGCTCGCCATTCCCTTCAGCTATCCAGGACATGGCAATGTCACAGAGCTTGGAGGTGGTACATATTTTGGACACAAAACCATGAGACTATTCTGGAGAGTGGTGAGAATTCTGGAAGAAACAGGAACTTAGGAAGGTAGCAGGTGTTGCCCATGGATAAGGCAAGCTGCAGTCCATTCATAAATTGGGCAGGATGAATGCCGGGAATCTTTCTACTATACAGGACATATCAATTGTTGCATTCTATTTTCTAATGTCTACAACCACGGACACAGTGGGATACACAGAAATAGAAACACTTGCCTTGTCCAACGACTTACTAGAAGAAGACCACTCCAAATCAAACAAACCGTCTTTCCTACCTATTCTCAGATCATGAGACAAAACCACAAAATCACACCCACCCCACATAGACACCTCCTTCCCCCATGTAACTCTGTGACTATCCGGAGTTTCCTCTGAGTGGTGGGCCATACTATGTTCCCCCAAAATGGCCTGTCCTATCTCAGATCTGGTCTCCTTGGCCAACTCTGTGAAGTTGTCAGGAGCCTGCAGTGAACCACTACCTACTTTCTCAGGAAAGGCCCCTATGCAGAGCTCTCCTGGTATTTGGCCATCCTCACATCTGTAGGTACCAAGAAAGACTGACACTCTCCTTGGTAAATTCAAACAAGTGAGCCTACTGGGCCTGGGACTGGACTGGCTCCGGGTGCCTGGCTTCCTGGATCCCAAGTTAAGAGAGTTCCATCACCAAGGAAGTGAGGTAGATCACTTCTTCAGGAACTGAATGAGGTCATTGCCTTGACAACCACTTTGTCCTAACAGTTGCTTTCAAGAGTCCCATGAGATGGAGGCCGCCCCTACTTCCTGTGACACTTTCACAAGTTAGAATGGTATATAAACCATGGGCACCCGGGAACAGCTCTCCACCTAGCACTGTTTTGGTCCATCTTCTCTACATTAAGAAGAGAGAGGCTGATTCATAGACATCCCTTCATGCTGACAAGGTTGTTTGCCATAGAAGATGACTTTTCTCTCTCAGGTCATTCGTAGCTGCCTACATCTTCTCAAGGGATCATTTCTGCATGGACCTTTGATGTTCTCAACAGGTGGAACATGCCCTACATTCCTGTATTTTAAGAGCAACCCTGTCCCTGCTGTTCTGTAAAGTTCGATTGAGAGAACAATGTATGGTTTGGGTTAGTAACATGTTCAATTTGGGGTTAGGAATCCTTCTGCATGACGAATAATGGTATTGGGAAACTATGATATTTACAAGAATATATAGGTGAAATATAAGTATAAAAACAGAAATCTAGGGAAGATATGAAGTCCAGAAGGGCATTGGGCCCTTAATTGGTACACTTAGCTTTGAATTATTTTCTGCAAAAATGTCTCAGATAAATCTATATACAATGGCATAGGAGCTTGTACCTTGGATGATTGAATGTCGAAGAGAACATCCACTCAAAAAGGGATAGTCTGTAGGATTAGGAAGATAGTCAGTAGGTTTACAAAGAAGAGTGAGAATAGGATTTAGACCAAAAGTTCTTAAGCAATAGGGTTTCAGGTAGACAGTGAATGTAAATGTCAGCACAAGTGAAGAGTCAGTCACAATGATGAACAGGGGAAAATATGTAGGAAAATAGATATAAATAGAGACATTACTAAATCAGGCAAAGTATAAAGTGAGTGATAGGATTAGACATTTTCAACAGGCTTGAGGTTGAATATATAATCTTAGGAAGAAACAAAAATGTAGTCACCAATAAGATTGACATTTGAGAGCATTAGGCCACCTGGACATGGAAGGTTTTAGTAATCCATGCTCACTTTCCATTTAGGCTTTGGTACAAACTTAAGGGTGACCTTTGATTTTTTTCTCCAGAATATTACTGTGATAAAATGTATACATAGATCAGGTGACATGAGTATTTCTTCCACCATTTTTTGAGGAATATTTTCAAAACGTATAAATTAGTATTGAGGGTAAAAATAGGTGTACCCTGTGTCTATGAATATAGAGATAATGCATGAATAGATCATACAGTTAATAAATAATATAACTGGTTCCCCTTTAAATAATGTATTGAATTGATATCTGAAAATATATAAGAAATCATATATTTTTTAAATTAATTTTTATTGTAGGTTGTTCAAAACATTACATAGTTCTTGATATATCATATTTCACACTTTGATTCAAGTGGGATATGAGCTCCCATTTTTACCCCATATACAGATTGCAGAATCACATCAGTTGCAGAACCATTGATTTACATATTGCCATTCTGGTGTCTGTTGTATTCTGCTGCCTTTTCTATCCTCTACTATCCCCCTTCCCCCTCCCCTCCCCTCTTCTCTCTCTACCCCCTCTACTGTAGTTCATTTCTCCCCCTTATATTTTCCTCCTTTCCCCTCACATCCTCTTGTATGTAATTTTGTATACCCCTAAGGGTCTCCTTCCATATACATGCAATTTCCCTTCTCTCTCCCATTCCCTCCCACCTCTCATCCCTGTTTAATGTTAATCTTCTTCTCATGCTCTTTGTCCCTACTCTGTTCTTAGTTACTCTCCTTAAATCAAAGAAGACATTTGGCATTTGTTTTTAAAGGATTGGCTAGATTCACTTAGCATAATCTGCTCTAATGCCATCCATTTCCCTCCAAATTCTATGATTTTGTCATTTCTTAATACAGAGTAATACTCCATTGTGTATAAATGCCACATTTTTTTTATCCATTCGTCTATTGAAGGGCATCTAGGTTGGTTCCACAGTCTTGCTATTGTGAATTGTGCTGCTATGAACATGGATGTAGCAGTGTCCCTATAGTGTGCTCTTTTTAGGTCTTTAGGGAATAGACCGAGTAGGGGAATAGCTGGATCAAATGGTGGTTCCATTCCGAGCTTTCTAAGAAATCTCCATACTGCTTTCCAAATTGGCCGCACCAATTTGCAGTCCCACCAGCAATGTACAAGAGTACCCTTTTCCCCACATCGTCGCCAGCACTTGATGCTGTTTGACTTCCTAATGGCTGCCAATCTTACTGGAGTGAGATGGTATCTTAGGGTGGTTTTGATTTGCATTTCTCTGACTGCTAGAGATGGTGAGCATTTTTTCATATACTTGTTGATTGATTGTATGTCCTCCTCTGAGAAATTTCTGTTCAGGTCCTAGGCCCATTTGTTGATTGGGTTATTCGTTATCTCATTGTCTAATTTTTTTAGTTCTTTGTATATTCTGGATATTATGGCTCTGTCTGAAGTGTGAGGAGTAAAGATTTGTTCCCAGGACGTAGGCTCCCTATTTACCTCTCTTATTGTTTCTTTTGCTGAGAAAAAACTTTTTAGTTTGAGTAAGTCCCATTTGTTGATTCTAGTTATTAACTGTTGTGCTATGGGTGTCCTATTGAGGAATTTGGAGCCCGACCCCACAGTATGTAGATCATAGCCAACTTTTTCTTCTATCAAATGCCATGTCTCTGATTTGATATCAAGTTCCTTGATCCACTTTGAGTTAAATTTTGTGCATGGCGAGAGAAAGGGATTCAGTTTCATTTTGTTGCAAATGGATTTCCAGTTTTCGCAACACCATTTGTTGAAGATGCTATCCTTCTTCCATTGCATGCTTTTAGCCCCTTTATCGAATATAAGATAGTTGTAGTTTTGTGGATTGGCTTCTGTGTCCTCTATTCTGTACCATTGGTCCACCCACCGGTTTTGTTACCAGTACCATGGTGTTTTTGTTACTATTGCTCTGTAGTATAGTTTGAAGTCTGGTATAGCTATCCCGCCTGATTCACACTTCCTGCTTAGCATTGTTTTTGCTATTCTGGGTCTTTTATTTTTCCATATGAATTTCATGATTGCTTTCTCTATTTCTACAAGAAATGCCGTTGGGATTTTGATTGGCATTGGATTAAACCTATAGAGAACTTTTGGTAATATCGCCATTTTGATGTTGTTACTTCTACCTATCCATGAACAGGGTATATTTTTCCATCTTCTAAGATCTTCTTCTATTTCTTTCTTTAGGGTTCTGTAGTTCTCATTGTATAAGTCTTTCACCTCTTTTGTTAGGTTGATTCCCAAGTATTTTACTTTTATTGAGGATATTGTGAATGGGGTGGTTGTCCTCATTTCCATTTCAGAGGATTTGTCACTGAAATACAGGAATGTCTTTGATTTATGCGTGTTGATTTTATAGCCTGCCACTTTGCTGAATTCATTTATTAGCTCTAATAGTTTCTTTGTAGACCCTTTTGGGTCTGCAAGGTATTGAATCATGTCATCTGCAAATAGTTATAATTTGAGTTCTTCTTTTCTATTTTTATGCCTTTATTTTCTTTCGTCCGTCTAATTGCTCTGGCCAGTGATTCGAGAACTATGTTGAACAGAAGTGGTGAGAGAGGGCATCCCTGTCTTGTTCCAGATTTTAGAGGGAATGCCTTCAGTTTTTCTCCATTCAGAATGATGCTAGCCTGAGGCTTAGCATGGATTGCTTTTACAATATTGAGGTATGTTCCTGTTATCCCTAGTTTTTCTAGAGTTTTGAATATAAAGGGATGCTCTACTTTGTCGAATGCTTTTTCCGCATCTATCGAGATGATCATATGGTTCTTATTTTTAAGCCTATTGATGTGGTGAATAACATTTATTGATTTCCGTATATTGAACCAACCTTGCATCCCAGGGATAAATCCTACCAGATCATGTTGCACAATTTTTTTGATATGTTTTTGTATCCGGTTCGCCAGAAGTTTATTGAGGATTTTTGCATCTAGGTTCATTAGAGATATTTTTCTGTAGTTTTCTTTCTTTGAAGTGTCTTTGTCTGATTTAGGAATCAGGGTGATGTTGGCCTCATAGAATGAATTTGGAAGTTCTCCCTCTTTTTCTATTTCCTGAAATAGCTTGAAAAGTATTGGTATTAGTTCCTCTTTAAAAGTTTTGTAAAACTCTGCTGTATACCCATCCGGTCCTGGGCTTTTCTTAGTTGGTAGTCTTTTGATGGTATCTTCTATTTCCTCAATTGATATTGGTCTGTTTAGGTTGTCAATATCCTCCTGACTCAATCTGGGCAAATCATATAACTTAAGAAATTTATCGATGCCTTCACTATCTTCTATTTTGTTGGAGTATAAGGATTCAAAATAATTTCTGATAATCTTCTGTATTTCTGAAGTGTCTGTTGTGATATTGCCTTTTTCATCCCATATGCTGGTAATATGAGTTCTCTCTCTTCTTTTCTTCGTTAGCGTGGCTAAGGGTCTGTCCATATTTTTTATTTTCTCAAAGAACCAACTTTTAGTTTTGTCAATTTTTTCTATTGTTTCTTTCGTTTCGATTTCATTAATTTCAGCTCTGATTTTAATTATTTCTTGTCTTCTACTTCTTTTGCTGTTGATTTTCTCTTCTTTTTCTAGGATTTTGAGTTGAAGTATTAGATCATTTATTTGTTGGTTTTTTCTTTTTTTAAGGAATGAAATCCAAGCAATAAATTTTCCTCTTAGAACTGCTTTCAATGTGTCCCATAGATTCCAATATGTTGTGTCTGTGTTTTCATTTATCTTTAAGAATTTTTTAATTTCCTCCTTGATGTCTTCTATAACCCATTGATCATTCAGTAACCTATTGTTCATTCTCCAAGTGATGCATGATTTTTCCTTACTTCTTTTATCGTTAATTTTCAATTTCATTCCATTATGATCAGATAAGATGCATAGTATTATCTCTACTCCTTTATATTGTCTAAGAGTTGCCCTGTGACATAATATATGATCTATTTTTGAGAAGGATCCATGTGCTGCTGAGAAAAAAGTGTAACTGCTTGATGTTGGGTGGTATATTCTATATATGTCAATTAAGTCTAGGTTATTAATTGTGTTATTGAGCTCTATAGTTTCCTTATTCAACTTTTGTTTGGAAGATCTGTCCAGTGGTGAGAGAGGTGTGTTGAAGTCTCCCATGATTATTGTATGGTGGTCTATTAGACTCTTGAACTTGAGAAGTGTTTGTTTGATGAACATAGCTGAACCATTGTTTGGGGCATATATATTTATGATTGTTATGTCTTGTTGGTGTATGGTTCCCTTGAGAAGTATGTAGTGTCCATCTTCATCCCTTTTGATTAACTTTGGCTTGAAATCTATTTTATTTGATTTGAATATGGACACTCCTGCTTGTTTCCGAAGTCCATATGAGTGATATGATTTTTCCCAACCTTTCACCTTCAATCTAAGTATGTCTTTTCCTATCAAATGCGTCTCCTGAAGGCAGCATATTGTTGGGTCTTGTTTTGTGATCCATTCTACTAGCCTGTGTCTCTTAATTGGTGAGTTTAAGGCATTAACATTTAGGGTTATTATTGAGATATGGGTGTTCTTCCAGCCATATTGGTTTATTTATGTTACTAAACATGGTTTGTTTTCCTCTTTGATTATTCCCCCCCCCCCTTACTGTACTACCTCCCGCTGTTGGTTTTCATTGACATTTTCCATTTCCTCTTCCTGTAATATTTTGCCGAGGATGTTTTGAAGAGATGGTTTTCTAGCTGCAAATTCTTTTAACTTTTGTTTATCATGGAAGGTTTTAATTTCATCTTCCATCCTGAAGCTTATTTCACGGGATGCACAATTCTTGGTTGGAACCCATTTTCTTTTAGTGTATGAAATATGTTATTCCAGGATCTTCTAGCTTTCAGAGTCTGTGTTAAAAGATCAGCTGTTATCCTGATTGGTTTACCCCTAAATGTAATCTGCTTTCTTTCTCTTGTAGCTTTTAAAATTCTCTCCTTATTCTGTATTTTGGGCATCTTCATTATAATGTGTCTAGGTGTGGATCTCTTATGATTTTGCACATTCGGCGTCCTGTAGGCTTCTAGGATTTAGGATTCTGTCTCATTCTTCAAGTCTGGGAAGTTTTCTCGTATTATTTCGTTGAATAGATTGCTCATTCCTTTGGTTTGGACCTCAATACCTTCCTGTATCCCAATGACTCTTAAGTTTGGTCTCTTTATGTTATCCCATATTTCTTGAATGTTCTGCTCATGGTTTCTTAACAGCTTTGCTGAGCTGTCTATGTTCTTCTCCAGGTGAAATACTTTGTCTTCATTGTCTGATGTTCTATCTTCTAAGTGTTCTACTCTGCTGGTAGTATTCTCAATTGAGTTTTTAAGTTGGTTTATTGTTTCCTGCATTTCCAGGATTTCTGTTTGTTTGTTTTTTATTACCTCTATCTCCCTGAATAATTGATCTTTTGCTTCTTGGATTTGTTTATGTAATTCATTGTCGAAGTGGTCGAAGTGGTCTTTCATTGTCTGATTTTGCTGTCTAATGTCTTCCTTGAGACTCCAGATCATCTGAAGCATGTATATCCTGAATTCTTTATCTGACATTCCATATGCTGCAGATATTACCTCTTCTAAAGTTGAATTGACCTGCATTGCTTGTGGTCCTTTTTTTCCTTGTCTTTTCATACTGATCGCGTTTCTTTCTGCTTGGTGAAACTGTTGTGTTATTGATTTTTCCCCCTATATATTTATATTGCTTTTGTATAGCTGCATCGTCTCCCTTGCAGGATTTGGCGGTGGTTCTGCCCGTCCTTCAATTGAGGCAATGTGCCTACCACGCCAGGAGGCCGCTGTGCCTGTACTTTCGATGGGCCTGTTCTTTCGGTGGTCACAGGTCCGCCTACCTTGCAGGAGTGAGCAGCGGTTTTGCCCCTCCGCTGGCCACTAGGCCTGTTCTGTCTGTCGGTTGCAGGTCTGTCTCCCTAAAAGGCGCTGGTGGCGGCTCTGCCCCTCCCCCAACCGGGGTGATGTATCTGGCGGGCCACTGGGCCTGTTTTGTCGGTGGTCACGGTTCTGCCTACATTGCACGCGCGTGGAGCAGCTGTGTCCCTCTGAGAGTTGCTGAGCCTGACCTGCCGGTGGATGGCAAGTGTGCCTACCTTGCAGGCGCAGGGGTGGCTCTGCCGCTCCGCGGGTCACTGGGCCTGATCTGCTGGTGAGTTGCAGGTCTGCCTAACTTGCAGGCGCCCGGCGGCTCTGCCCCTCCCCCAACCGGGGCGGGGCGATGTGTCTGGCCGGCCGCTGGGCCTGTTCCGTTGGTGGTCACGGTTCAGCCTACCTAGCAGGCACGTGGGGCAGCTGTGTCCCTCCGCAGGTTTTTGGGCCTGACCTGCCGGTGGGTCGCAGATCTGCCTACCTTGTAGGCTCGGGGGGTGGCTCTGCCGCTCTGTGGATTGCTGTGCCTGTTCTGCTGGTGGGTCGCGGGTCCGCCTACCTTGCAGGCACCCGGCGGCTCTGCCCCTCCCCCAACCGGAGCTATGTGTCTGGCGGTCCACTGGGCCTTTTTTGTCGGTGGTCACGGTTCCGCCTACCCTGCACGCGCGTGGAGCAGCTGTGTCTCTCTGAGAGTTGCTGGGCCTGACCTGTCGGTGGGTGGCAAGTGCGCCTACCTTGCAGGCCCGGGGGTGGCTCTGCTGCTCCGCGGGTTGCTGGGCCTGATATGCTGGTGAGATGCAGGTCTGCCTAACTTGCAGGCGCCCGGCGGCTCTGCCCCTCCCCCAACCGGGGTGGGGCAATGTGTCTGGCCGGCCTCTGAGCCTGTTCTGTTGGTGGTCAGGGTTCTGCCTACCTAGCAGGCTCGTGGGGCAGCTGTGCCCCTCTGCAGTTTCTTGGGCCTGACCTGCCGGTGGGTGGCAAATGCGCCTATCTTGCAGGCCCGGGGGTGGCTCTGCCGCTCCGCAGTTGCTGGGCCTGATCTGCTGGTGAGTCGCAGGTCTGCCTACCTTGCAGGAGCCCGGCTGCTCTGCCCCTCCCCCAACCGGGGCGGGGCGATGTATCTGTCCGGCCTCTGGGCCTGTTCTGTCGGTGGTCAGGGTTCTGCCTACCTAGGAGGCTCGTGGGGCAGCTGTGCCCCTCCGCAGTTTGTTGGGCCTGACCTGCCGGTGGGTGGCAAGTGTGCCTACCTTGCAGGCCCGGGGGTGGCTCTGCCGCTCAGCGGTTGCTGGGCGTGATCTGCTGGTGATTCGCAGGTATGCCTAACTCGCAAGCGCCCGGCGGCTGGGCCTGTTCTGTTGGTGGTCACGGTTCAGCCTACCTAGCAGGCACGTGGGGAAGCTGTGCCCCTCCGCAGGTTTTTGGGCATGACCTGCTGGTAGGTCACAGGTCTGCCTACCTTGTAGGCTCGGGGGGTGGCTATGCCGCTCTGTGGATTGCTGTGCCTTTTCTGCTGGTGGGTCACGGGTCTGCCTACCTTGCAGGCGCCCGGCGGCTCTGCCCCTCCCCCAACCGAAGGGATGTGTCTGGCGGTTCACTGGGCCTGTTTTTTCGGTGTTCACAGTTCCGCCTACCTTGCACACGCGTGGAGCAGCTGTTTCATTAGTGCCTGGGCACACTCTTCTTGTTGGCCTCCCTCAGGCCCTAAGTTTGTAGAGCTTGGGGCTGAGAACCCCCAGTCAATTTGCTTACCTTCTGGTAGCCACGCCCCCGTATCTGGTGCAAGAGACCAAAGTTGTCAGCACTGGTGGGAGCGGTAGCCGTGAGTCCCACGCCGAGGCGAGTCGGTGCAAGAGACCTCAGTTGTCAGCACTGGTGGGAGCGGTAGCTGGGAGTCCCGCGCAGCGCAGCTCCCGCCGGCTCCTGTGCCAGCGCTGCCTCCGGGTTTTCTTGACTACCACGCCGGCAGGTCGCTGGACCTGTTCCGGGCCCGGGCGGCGGCTCTGTTCGGCCCCTCTGGCCTCCACAGTATTCAGCAGGACCCGGACCGAGAAACAGTTTCCGCGGGTTCTTTATCACTGGGCCAAAACAGTTCCGGGAGCCAGAATTCGGCCTCTCCGGACTTGGTGCATGCTCCGACAGGAGCATGCTCCAAGAAGCAGTTTCCGCGGGTTCTATAGCCCTGGGCCAGAGCAGCTCCGGGAGTCGGAACTCCAACACTCCGGGCTCGGTGCGTGTTCTGATAGGAGCAGGCTCCAAGAAGCAGTTTCCGTGGGTTATTTAGCACTAAGTCTGAGCAATTTGTCTGCGAGATGCAGACAATTGTCAGCCTGAAATTACCTGTTCTATAGCTGAAAGAGCTGCAAACAGTCGAAAACAAGGATGGTGACGTCAGCTCTCCAAGATGGTGGCCGCTGGCTTCCTCCATGGTCTGACCGGTGTGGAGAACCAAACTGGACCGTTTCCTTTCCCCGTCTCCAACCCAGAATTCAGCTCCGAGCTCAGCAAATGCCTAGCTGGCAGGAGCCCACAGAATCAGGATCGCTGTATCTCTGCGCCACAAGCCTGTCGTTTCCCAGCGCGCGCCGCAGACTCCAGCCATGGGGTGATCTGCCGAACAAGCAGCGCTCCATACAGATGGACAGATCGCTCGCATTTGAGCCCCTGAAGCTGATCCTCGTGCGATGAAAATCCTTCCACTAGGTTTTGGAGCACCCCAATTTTGCTGGAAATTCCTAACAAGATAGCTTTTAGCCGTTCTAACTCGTCATTTTCCCTCACAGTGACGCAGTACACGGAGTTACTGCACTCCCTTTGCGGCCATCTTGCCTCTCAAGAAATCATATATTGATATAGAATCATTCATAACAACTAGTTATACGTCTAATTGTAATCCTAGGCTTATGGTTTATCATGAAGAGTGTGTGAGTTTTGCTTCAAAAGTGATTATGGAAATCAAAAATAATGTGTTTTGAAAGAAGTCTCATGAAAAGACCAGTTTGAAACATGGCGGAACACGTGTTTTCTGAAGCAGAAAGTGATTGAAAGTGAAATATATGCCTATAAATTTGTGAACTTGTGGATGAAATATATATCCTATAATGTGCATAAACTGAAGAAATAGTAATGTACCAGTGTTGAAATAAAAATGAACTTCAAAATACTTATCATGTCCCATAGGAATCTACTTGCATTGATGTGAAACTGGATCAGTTACTGTAGAAATATTAGGATTCATATGCACCATTCACTGAAGTTAGTTTTCAATACTAGGAAAAAAATACGTATATCAGGTGAATGAATATTTCTGAGAATAATCTTGTGAAAAGTTTTTTATGAATCCACATACATATTCATGAATGAATTTAGGGAGTGTATAATAAGACACATATATTAAATATTTTGAAATATCTGGAGAGAATATATATATATATATATATATATATATATATATATATAACCACACACAGATTTTAAAAATTAGCAATATATATGCCAATCGAATTACACCGTGAAATACATATCATCCACAGATCCAAAAATATTCATTTTACTGGATATGGATTTATGTATAACTTTTTTCAACTAGGAAGCTCACCCATAGTTTGAATTTTCAGTTCAAACAGCGTTTAGGAGGAGTGATCTCTTCTCACACTTTGTATCTGCCAAGTTATGTAACTCACAAGAATGTACGTGCGATACCAGGTAGGATTCTATATGTGCATATAAAAATACATGTGCTGAATAGAATACAGAGAAAGGGAGACAGGAATTCACATATTTGTTAACTTTAAAAGCACATGGAAAACTATTTCAACAAAAAATTTACTAGATTTATAACTCCTACCCTATATAATGCAAAAGGCAAGTCCAAGTATACAACGTGCCTCCTCTGAACTGCTTGTATTTCTATTCTGTTTCGGTTATTTTTCTCCATCATATTAGGATTAGTATTCAGAATCTAGTAGGGTATGTGTTAGTGTCAGGGATTCAGTATATCAAATGTAAAATAGAAAAATGAAACCAATGTGTATGCAAATATGTGCTAAACAAAATCTTCCCACTCTCATCCAGAACAATTCCTTGACATTTCCTTCCCCCAAAGTAAGACACAATTAGATGAGTAGACTAATAAAATCTGTGAATAATATGCTCAGGAGTTTACAACCTTGGAAGTGGTAGAGGAATTTTCCTAGTATGGGACAGGATAAACACTCCATATATATGGAGCTCTGCTGGCCTAAATACTTCTTGAGAAACTGCCTCTGAGTTGGGCACTTGAAATATATGTTTTTGTCAGGAGCTTTAGCTTCTTTCTAGTGAGACCATCAAAGCTGTGTCTGCATCTATGTGACCTGGAGGACATGATTTCTTATTTTCCAATGAACATGAGGCAGCAGTGCTGAATTCTCTCTTTGTAAGTAAACTGTGGCCACTGGGGGCTAAGGGTATTCCCATGTGGACTGGGAAGCCATTTGGTCATGCTCCACTTTTCGTGGTGTTTCTTGCTGCTGCACTGGGACTTTGGCATTTGCTTCATGAAATAAAATAAGTTCAACTGGGACACAGTTCTGGAGGCAATTCTGTCATGTGTGGTTGGTCAGGGTCTGCAGGAGAATGCACCAACCAGGCTTCTATCCCACATAGCTTGGCCACATGTCCATAGCAACCTGATTCTGAACATTGCCCGGAAACATCTCCATATAACAAGAAGCCTTTACATGGAAGGGTCTGCTGGCTGCACCATGTCAGTCACAAGCCATTTGGGATCCAATGGCAGATCCACATGGCCCCACCACAAATTTTTTATCACACACCTGCCTACCACTGCTCTAGGCCCACTACTCAGCAGGTTCCAACATACTGGCATCACTGTTCTACACCATTTTCATGAAACCCACTCAATCAAGGCACTGTCTTGCATATTTACGATCAGCAACAGGACATCCAAAGTTTCTCCAGTGCCACCTGGTCATGGGAATTTCAAAAATTTCATGGTATTTATCTAGGCATTTTTCAAGGATGACGTTGCAGGCACTGTGGGTTTCAATTCTTTCAGGAACCATTAAATGGTGAGGAAGCTCATTTCTATGAATGCTCTGTAGAACTCTCACAGGCAAGGCTTCCCAAAGAGTGGCCAAAAGGTCACATGAAGCCAGGCCCATTGAGGTCTACAATGTGACGTCCATGGGTGTTGTGACTCTCAACTATGGCTGCCAAGTCTTTCAGAATTAAATCATGTGATATCCTGGCTGAGATACCCAGGGCTCTGTGGAAAGCCAACCTGGGCCTAGATCTCAGTTTCCAAGGGTGATTCTCATGGGTGGACTCCTAAAATCCCAACAAAATTCATGGCAATACTTCTCTGAATTCAGTCTCTAAGGGGAATCACACCAGAGTTCAAGCCCAGGTGGTCCAGGTCATGTCTTCATACTGGACACAAATGACCAAATTTAAAACCAAAACCCTCCCATATGGCCCTCATCTTCTTCCATATAGACACTAATCACAACCTCTGGCGGAAGGTTTCCATGAGTGGCGGAGTCCAAGAGAGTGTCCAAAATAACTCCCATGCCCCTCATTGGCGTAAATTCAGGGTGGTCTGGACACCCTTCATGTGAAACAGGAGTGATCAAATATGCTAGACGTTAATACTTCTACGCTTCTCCAATTTGTGGAAAACTGAGTGTCAGGTATATATTTTTATGTGATTTGCAGTCATGAGAAATCACAAGCACCTCTGCAGGTCTTTGAAGAACCCATTTGACCCAAAGGATCCCTATTCTCACTTGATGGAGTTCAAGAACTTTAAAGAGGAAGGCGACAGACTTCATCCACAAGGACTGCTCTTTGGCCATTTTGGTTTTGGATGCACACATGGGATCTCTCTTTACATCCACCAGGTGCTGAGAATCTAAGCCACAACCTCACACAGGGCCAAGAGGCTGATTCAGACACATTTCTTTCCAAAGCAATTAAGGAAAGAGCCACAGGTGATGCCCATTCATTTCCATTTGAAAACTGTTTTCTTTAGGCTTCACAAAGGGGTGGCCTGAGGCAAAGACCTTCCTGACATTCAGGGGAACAGAACAATAGGTTAGCAAATGGCCCAAAGCAGTGTTTCTCCACTGAGACTTTCCTGGTCACACTGATATCTGAATTTTCTGAGATGCTCACCATTCCCTTCAGCTATCCAGTACATGGCCATGTCACAGAGCTTGGAGGTGGTACATATCTTGGTCACAAAATCATCAGCCTATTCTGGAGAGTGGCCAGAATTCAGGAAGAAAACAGGAACTTAGGAAGATAGCAGGTGTTACCCATCCATAAGGCAAGCCGCATTCCTTTCATACATTGGGCAGAAAGAATTCTGGTAAGCTTTCTACTAGCCTGGACACATCTTTGATGCATTCTCTTTTCTAATGTCTACAACCATGGAAACAGTGGGATACACAGACTTAAAAACACTCGCCTTGTCAAATCACTTGTTAGAAATCGTCCACTCCAAACCAAACAAACTGCCTTTCCTACCTATTCTCAAAACATGAGACAAAATCACAAACACACACTCACACCCACAAAGTCACCACCTTTCCCAAAGTAGGTCTCTGACTATCGGGTATGACCTCTGACTGGTGGGCCATACTATGTTACCATCAAATGGCCTGTTCTGTCTCAGATCTGGTTTCCTTGGCCAACTCTGTCAAGTTGTCAGGAGACAGCGGTGAGCCACTTCCTGCTTACTCAGGAAAGGCCACTCTTCAGAGCTTTCCTGGCATTTGGCCATCCTCTCATCAGTAGATACCAAGAAAGACTGACTCTGTCCTTGGTAAATCAAAAGAAGGGAGACCACTGGGACTGGGCCTGGGACTAGATTTGTGTGCTTCCAGGCCTGGATCCCAAGTTCAGACAGTTCCATCACCAAGAATGTGAGGTGAGGTCACTTCCTTCAGGAACTGAATGAGGTCAATGCCTTGGCAAGCACGTTGTCCTAACATTTGCTTCCAAAGGTCCCATGAAATGGAGGCTGTCCCTAATTCCTTTGACACTTTCACAAGTTAGAATGGTATATCAAACATTGGTAACCGGGAACAGCTCTCCACAGAGGCCTCGTTTTGTCCTCCTTCTCTACATAAAGAAGAGAGAGGCTGATTCAGACACATCCCTTCATGCTGACCAGGTTGTTTGCAATGAAAGATGACTTTTGCTCTCTCAGTTCCTTCATAGGTGCCTACAACTTCTCTAGGGATCATTTGCGCATAGACCTTTGAGTTTCTCAGCAGTTGGAAGATCCCTTACATTCCTGTATTTTAAGACCAACTCTGTCCTTGCTCTTCTCTAAAGTTAGATTGAGGGAACAGTGTATGGTTAGGGTTAATACAGGTTTGATTTGGAATAGAAATCATTCTGCTGGATGAATAATGGTATTGGGAATCTGCGATATTTTCAAGAATATATAGGTAAAATATATGAATCTGAAAACAGAAATCTAGGTAAGATTTGAAGCCCAGAAGGGCATTGGGCCCTTGATTGCGGTATTAAGCATAGGACCTTGTAACTTGGATGATTGATTTTCAAAGAGAACTTCCAGTCAAAATGGATAGTCAGTAGTATTAGGAAGATAGTCGGTATGTTTATAAAGGAGAGTGAGTATAGGATTTGGACCAAAAGTTCTTTAGCTATAGGGTTTCGGGTATTGAGTGAATGTAAATGTCAGCACATGTGAAGAATTAATCACAATGATGAACTGGGGAAAATATGTAGGAATGCAGATATCAATAGAGACTTTAGGAAATCTTTCAAAGTATAGTCGGTAGTGAAATGTTAATAAAATAGATTCTTGTCACTTCCTGTTTTTCTGTATGCTTAATAAAACACTGTTGAAATCTTGAGAAGTGTTTTCTAAACTTTTTCCCAGAATGTGCTGTCCCCAACTGCCAAACTTCAGAATGTACTCCCTCACCCAGTTGCATGCAAACTGCTCACCCGCCCAGGCCCATCAATAAACTTTCCTCCCTGCCCTCTTCAAGGAAAGTATATAAGCTCTGCTTAAGCTGTTCTCAGGGTTCTCTGCTCTATTCAAATGAGCTCTGAGCCCCAGCATGCTGGACCCAGAATAAACCCTTTGTTTTTGCATGAGAGAGTCTCTTAGTGGTCTCTTCCCCCAATGCTCTTCCGATCTTTATATATGGAGGTTCCACCGAAATCCAGCAGCGGTGAACGAGAGACCACAATGGGCTACTCTCAGGGTAAGTAAGGCGCCTCTTTCTGGTTTCAGGTTTCAGGTTAGGGCTTGGCAAAATGGCTGTCGATGAAGTGTGTGAGCTCTCTTTGATGGTGGCTGGCAGACGTGTCACAGAGCCACAAGCCAAGTCCCTGGGGGACGCCACAGAGGACTCGGGAATCGAGGAATAATAGTCCCCTCGACTCAGTGATACTTTGTTTCAGATTCGGTATTGCCAGCCCATCGGGTTTTGCCACAAGCTCAGTCTTGGTCTCAGTGTTGGACGTCCATTGCCTGTCTTTATTGTTTTCTTTTGTCTGTGTCCTGTGTCGTTGCTTTTACTGTTTGTGTATCTTTCATTATGGGACAGATCGCTTCAATGCCTCTGTCCCTGACCCTTGATCTATGGACCAAAGTCCGCTTAAGGGCTAAGAATGTTTCTTTTTCAGTAAAACGCTGGACCTGGCAGACTCTGTGTGCCTCAGAATGGCCCACCTTTGGATTCGGATGGCCCCTAGAAGGATCTTTCTACTTCCCAGTAATTTAAAAAGACAGAGATATTGTCTTACAGCCAGGGCCACATAGCCATACTGATAAACAGGAATATACCTTAACTTGGCAGGACCTCTGCAAATCTCCTCTTCCGTGGTTGAAGCCTTTCCTTGCTGTGTCCCCGTTCCTACTCCTTCCCCCACGATCTCTCAACCCCTCTGCTCCTCCTCCTCCTCCACCCTCTGTTCTCCCTGAGTCTCAAGATTTGACTCTACTGGACTCTCCTCCCCTTCCTTATCTTCTACCCTTGTCCCACAACCCCCAACACCCTCTAAGTGATTCTCCAACTGCTGACTCAGCCTCTCCGCAATTGGAGGACGCTAAGCCAGCCCAGGGCCCTCCAGATAACTCCCCTGCGTCACAGACAGCCCCTCCTCCCCTGGAGGAAGCTGGACTTGCTAAAGGAACTCGCCGGTGGCAAATGATTGAAAACCCTGGAACTCCCGTGTTGCTTCCCTCCATCCCTAAGGGCCAATGATTGACGATGGCCATGGGGAAAAAAAATGGAAGCCTACCAGTATTGGCCTTCTCCTCTTCAGACCTATATAAATGGAAAAATAACAATCCCCCTTTTACCGAGGACCCAACCTGGCTCTCAGGTCTGGTGAAGTCATTGATGTTTTCACACCAACCTAGTTGAGATGACTGCCAACAACTCCTAGGGACTCTCTTCATGACAGAGGAACAAAAGAGAATCCTCCTGGATGCTAGAAAAAAGTATCCTCGGACCAAATGCGTGACCGACACAACTTCCCAACATATTCAAAGCAGGCTTTCTCTTGAAACGACCCAACTGGGACCCCAACACCTTTGAAGGTAGGGAGCATCTGTCCACTTATCGCCGGGCTCTAATAGTGGGTATCTTAGTGGCCGCTAGGTGACCAACTAATTTGGCCAAGGTAAGAGAGATTATTTAAGGGCCTGATGAATCTCCCTCTATGTTCCTAGAGATAATTATGTAGGCATATAAGAGACATACTCCTTTCGATCCTCAGGCAGAGGATCAAAAGGCATCTGTCACAATGGCCTTTATTGGGAAAGCTGCCCTGGATATTAAAAGAAAGTTACAATGCTTAGATGGATTACAAGATATGACTTTGAGGGATTTAGTCAGAAAACCCGAGAAGGTATACTTTAAGAGAGAAACTGAGGAAGAGAAGGGAGCTGAGTGAGGATAAAAGAAACAAAAGACAGACTAAGGCATTGACTAAGGTCCTGGTCACAACAACAAATAGGCCAGAAATTAAGAAACAGAGAGACAGGAAGGGATACCTGGGCACACACTAGAGGCCACCCCTGGCCTCAGATCAATGTGCCTACTCTAAAGAAAAAGGACACTGGGCCAAAGAGTGCCCTAGAAAAAGACAGCCATGCCAGCCAGATATTCTGACTCTGGAGGAATACTAAGAAAGTCCGGGCTCAGATCCTCTCCCTGACCTCAAGGTAACTTTTGAAGTGGAGGGGAACACAATAAACTTTGAAGTAGATACAGGGGCAATATACTCAGCCCATAAGGCCCATTGGGCCCTCTACCGAATAAAAGGTCTCTAATTCAAGAGTCTCACAGAAGTAAATATCGGGCTTTGACAACTACGAGGACCATGGACCAGGGAAAAGGAAAAATCCATCACTCCTTCCTAGTAATCCCAGAATGCCTGGCCCCATTGATGGGCAGAGATCTGCTCACCAAGCTCTGGGCCAAAATAACTTTTAACCCTGAAGGCCCCCAAGTGGAATTTTTTAATCCTTCAGTAACTACTCCTATAATCATGGCTCTAACTATGTCAGTAGCAAATGTTCATCAACTCACTCACCTTTGTTCAAAGAAACTGCATTCATTAGTGAAGGATCAAGAACACAGTTTTCCACTAACCTACTCACAGCAAAAGGAAATAACTGAATGGGTAACAAAAGCCTGTCAGGTCCATTAATTGGTTAAAGCTTACACTTCCAAGCTTCCTGCAGGAAAGCACCTATGAGGAACCAGACGAGGACAATTCTGGGAAGTGGACTTTACTGAAATTAAGCCAGTAAGGTATGGACTTAAATAACTCCTAGTCTTTGAACATACATTTTCAGGATGTATTGAAGCCTTCCCCACACACACACAAAAAAAAGAAATAAAAAAGAAGAAAAAAGAAACATCACAAATGGTTGTAAAGAAGATCCTGGAAGATATTTATTCTCCCCTTGACGACCAGTAGTCTTAACCCTCATCAGCCCCTTAAGCTGCGATGGCTGATCACAAATCCTACTGGACACGAAGTATGGCCTATCTCGAATACAGCCCCATTATGAACCTGGTGGCCATCTCTCCACCCAGTCATTTGTCATCTGGCTATAGGTCTTTCCTATTGGGATATCCCTGATTAACAGGATCCCACTAAAATTCCATTAAATCCCTTCCGTACCATAGATAATGGAAACAAACATTATAGATGTAGGGACACGTGAGCCAGATGCAAGTTGGCTAGCCTAGATTACTATGTTTGCCCGGGAGACTATCAAAGCCACAAACAGTCACGGCTGTGGGGGGGGGAGAGCAGACTTCTAATGTAAGTCATGGGGATGTGAGCATACAGGGACTGTCAGATGGAACCCAAACTCCTCATCAAATTCTGTACACAGCATTGGCCATATTACGAATTAGATAACCAAAACCGATGGCCCCCAGAGGGGTCTCTAGATCCTCAAATTCTGTGTGACCTTTTTAACTTCTGCAAGTGCTCAAAAGCGTGAAAGGAGATTCCGCTATGTGGAGACCTTCTCTCTCCTTTGCTCACATCCTGAACTATGCTTCTCCAATAGATGCTCACCCTCAGCCTTGTGCTCCAGACTCTCCGCTGTCACTACCACCTCAGCAACTTGATTTCTCCCCTCCAATATCTAGATCAAAAACCCAAATCTCGACTGGTTCTCAGACCATTGCTCCCTTGCTGAGGTCGCAGGTACTGAGGTACCACTCCATTCACTCACTCCTCTCCTCTCCTGTCAGTGCCCACACCGGGTCCCACCCAGTCCTCTTACCACCTAATGCAAAGCTCAAACCCGCTGAGAAGAATCCTCAGACCCTAATACAAGATGTAATGAAAATGGCCTTTAATGTTGCTTTGTCATCACTAAAAACAGGTTACTAAGAATTTAAAGTCCCTCAAAGGCTTTTTGGAAACTCACTCCCGTCTCCCCCTCTGTTCTATCTGTTCTACTGCTCAAGTTTTTGTTGCTATTAAGATCCCAAAGCCCTCTCCCAATATTCTTTTCATCTCTCCTTCCTCATTCTCCGATCCACAGAGCTGCTCTTATCCCTGCCTTCCAAATTGTCCCCCTCTGTACCAGGCCCACAGAAAAGTCTTAACTGACCTTCTCCAGAAGTCTTCACCATGGCTGATTTAGGACTTTCAGCAAAAGAGTCCCTATAAAAGAGTTCACTGTAGATAAACTTCCTATTTTTGTGTTGCCCTTGTCTCCTTGGCAACTGGCTAAAAAATTCAGCACTCCTGATCTAGACACACCCTTACTAGTTTTTCACAAAATATTTGAACAAAAGGCCTCTGGCCTTGAGCTGGGGCTTCACAGAGATGGCTACATTTCTAAGATAAAGAAGTTACAAACTGGGCTGTATGGAAACAGCTGGAAGGGGGAAAAAAAGAAAGGGAAGACACCCCCACCCAGGTGTCCTTGAAAAGTTAACTTGCCCAAACTGAGGAAAAAACAGAAACAAAAACTGCTTTTTGTGAACTTCTGCATACTGTGAACTTCTGAGCCCCTTCCCTTACGTGTTGGGTACAAAATTCTGAAACTACGTAAATTGGGTTTCAGGGGATTAATTGATTACAACAGAAGCAATGCCCTCTGAATCTGGTTGAAACCAAAAAAGACTGTTTCCGTGTCTTTGGTGCTATCTTAGGTGCCTTGCCTTGTCCGTCCCTACAACAGTATAATTCTATATACTAAAACATTGTTTATGTTTTCATGAAATGGTCAACAGATGTGATTAATTGTGAAATGGTGCAGATGTTTCCCAGAGTGCTCTATCATGATGCAGGTTCATTTGAAGATCAAAGAGGGGGACATACAAACCGGTTCCGCTGGGAACATATGTCCCTCACCTTAGCCATTCTATTACGAATAGGAGTTGCTGCAGGGTTGGGCACAAGAACCACTGCTCTGGTCCATGGGACACAACAAGTGACCCAATTAGAAGCAGCAATAGATCAAAACTTAAAGATTTTAGAAACCTCCATCACAGCTTTGCAGGAATCTTTAACCTCTCTCTCTGAAGTTGTTTTACAGAAAAGGCGAGGGTTGGACCTCCTTTTCATGACAGAAGGGGGCCTTTGTGCTTCATTGAGGGAAGAATGTTGTTTTTATGTCGACAATACTGGAGTTGTAAAAAAATCTATGAGTAAATTAAAAAGATGCCTTGAAGAGCAACAACGAGAGAGAGAGGCACAAAAAGGGTAGTTTGAGTCTTTTTTTACACAGTCCCCCTGGTTAATTACGTTTTTATCAACCCTGGCTGGTCCAATAATAATCCTCATAGTATTACTAACTATAAAACCCTGTTTCCTCAATCATGTAATTTCTTTTCTCCAAGCTCTAATTGGACAAATTAAAATTATGGTAATACCCCACTAGCAGACATAGAATGTGACACCCCACAACGATCACTTTTATGATTAAAAGTAGCCAGAAAAAGAAGTGGGGAATGAAAGGTTAATAAAATATGTACTTGTCACTTCCTGTTTTCCTGTACGCTTAACAAAACACTGTTGAAATCTTGAGAACTCTTTGCTAATCTTGTTGCCAGAATGTGCTGTCCCCAATTGCCAAACTGCAGAATCTACTCCCTCACGTGGTTGAATAGAAACCTGAACTGTACTTGGATCATTGAATGTAGAAGAGAACATCCATTCAAAATGTTATTGTCAGTTGGATTAGAAAGATAGTCGGTAAGTTTAGGAAGAAAAGTGAGTATAGGATTTGGAACAAAAGTTCTTTAGCAATAGGGTTTTGGTTAGAGAGTCAATGTAAATGTCAATACAAGTGAAGAGTCAGTCACAATGATGCACAGGGCAAAATATGTAGGAAAGCAGATATCAATAGAGACATTAGGAAATCAGGAAAAGAATAAAGTGAGTGATGGGATTAGATATTTTCAACAGGGTTGAGGATGAATATGTGAGCTTAGGATAAAACCAATATGAAGTCAACAATAGGATTGACATTTGATAGCATTAGCGTAGCCCAAGACAGTGTCCAAAATAAGCTCTGTAGCCCCTCATTTGCCTAAATTCCCAGTGGCCTGTACACCCTTCCTGTGTACCAGGAGTGATGAAATAGGCCTGCCCTTAATACTGCTCTGCTTCTCCAATTTGAGTCCTACTGAGTGTCGGGTACAGATTCTGTGAATTGGAAAGATGAGAAAACTCAAGCACCTATTGGATAGCCTCTGAATAGATTTGAAGAACTCATTTGACCCAAAAGATCCCTATTCTCACTTGATGGAATTCAGGAACCTTACAGAGGAAGGCAAAATACTTCATCAACAATGACTGCTCTTTTTGCCATTTTGGATTTTATCCACCCATGGGATCTTTCTTTAGATCCATCAGGTGCTGAGAATCTAAGTCAAAGAATCACACTGGGCCAAGAGGCTGATTCACACACATCTCTTTCCAAATCAATTAAGGAAAGAGCCAAAGGTAAAGCATATTCATTTCCATTTGAAAAATCTTTCCTTCAGGATTCACAAAGGGTTGGCGGGAGACAAAGACCTTCCTGACTCTCAGGGCAACAGAACAATAGGTAAGCAAATGGCCCAAAGCAGGGATTCTCCACTGAGACTTTACTGGTCACACTGATATCTGAGTTTTCTGAGATGCTCGCCATTCCATTCAGCTATCCAGTACATGGCCATGTCACAGAGCTTGGAGGTAGTACATATCTTGGACACAAAACCATGAGCCTATTCTGGAGATTGGCCATAATTCAGGAAGAAAACAGCAACTTAGGAAGGTAGCAGGTATCGCCCATCAATAAGGCAAGGCACAGTCAATTCATAAATTGTGCTGGATGAATGCTGGGAAGCTTTCTATGAGACAGGACACATCCATTGATGCATTCTCTTTTCTAATGTCTACAAGCACGGACACAGTGGGATACACAGACATAGAAACACTTGCATTGTCAAACGACTTACTAGAAACAGTTCACTCCAAACCAAACAAACTGCCTTTTCTACCTATTCTCAGAACATGAGACAAAACCACAAACCCACACCGGCAATGGCACCTCCTTCCCCCAAATAGGTCTGTGACTCTCCGGAGTGTGCTCTGACTGATGGGCCATACTATGATCCTCCGAAATGGCCTGCCCTGTCTCAGATCTGGTCTTCTTGGCCAACAATGTGAAGTTGTTAGAAGCCAGGAGTGAGCCAATATCTGCTTTCTCAGGAAGAGCCCCTCTTCCGAGCTTTCCTGGCATTTGGCCATCCTCACATCAGTAGGTATCAAGAAAGACTGACTCTGTCCTTTGTAAATCCAAAAAAGTGAGACCACTGGGACTAGGACTGGGACTGTCTCTGGGTGCCTGGCTTTCTGTATACCAAGTTCAGAGAGTTCCATCACCATGGAAGTGAGATGAGATCACTTCCTTCAGGAACTGAATGAGATCACTGCCTTGGCAACCACTTTGTCATAACAATTGCTCCCAACGGTCCCATGAGATGAGGGCTGTCCCTACTTCCTGTGACACTTTCACAAGTTAAAATGGTATATCACCCGTAGGCAAAAGGGAACAGCTCTCCACAAAGGCCGGGTTTGGTCCATCTTCTCTACATTAAGAAGAGATAGGCTCATTCTGACGAAACCCTTAATCCTGACCAGGTTGTTTGCCATGGAAGATGATTTTTGCTCTCTCAGGTCTTACATAGCTGCCTACATCTTCTCCAGAGATCATTTCTGCATGGAGCTTTGAGGTTCTCAACAGATGGAAGATCCACTGCATTCCTGTATTGTAAGACCAACACTGTCCCTGCTCTTCTGTAAACATAGATGTGAATTGGAGTCATGAGAAAACCCACGAACCTATGGGATAGCCTCTGCAGGGCTTTAAAGAATTCACTTGACCCAAATGATCCCTATTCTCACTTAATGGAGGTCAGAAACCTTACAGAGGAAGGCGAGAGACTCTATCCACCATGACAGTTCTTTTGTCCATTTTGGTTTTGGATGCACACATGGGATTTTTCTTTAGACCCATCATGTGCTGTGAATCTAAGCCACAGCCTCACATAGGGCCAAGAGGCTGATTCAGACACATCCATTTCCAAAGCAATTAACCGAAGAGGCACAGGTAATGACCATTCAATTCCATTTGAAAACTATTTTCTGCAGGCTTCACAAAGTGTGGCCTGAGGCAAAGACCTTCCTGACATTCAGGGCAACAGAATAGGTAAGCAAAAGGCCCAAAGCAGGGTTTCTCCACTGAGACTTTCTTGGGCATACTGATATCTGAGTTTTCTGAGATACTCACCATTCCCATCAGCTATCCAGTACATGGCCATGTCACAGAGATGGAGGTGGTACATATCTTGGACACAAAATCGTGAGCGTATTCTGGAGAGTGTCCAGAATTCAGGAAGAAAACAGGAATTTAGAAAGATGGCAGGAATTGCCCATCCATACGGCAAGCTGCAGTCCATTCATAAATTGCACAGAATGAATGCTTTGAAGCTTTCTCGTAGACAGGACACATCCATTGATGCATTCTCTTTTCTACTGTCTACAATCACGGACACAGTATGATATATAGACACAGAAACACTCACGTTGTCAAAGGACTTACTAGAAACAGTTCACTCCAAAACAAACAAACCAGCTTTCCTAACTATTCTCAGAACATGAGACAAAACCACAAACTCACACTCACACCCAAAATGGTACCTCTTTCCCCAAAGTAGGTCTGTGTCTATCCGGAGTGTCCTCTGACTTGTGGGCCATACTATGTTCCCCCAAAATGGCGTGTCGTGTCTTCAATCTTGTCTCTTTAGCAAACTCTGTGAAGTTGTCAGGAGCCCGTGGTGAGAAACTACCTGCTTTCTCTGGAAAGGCCAGTCTTCATAGTTTCCAGGCATTTGGCTCTCCTCACATCAGTAGGTACCAGGAAAGAGTGACTCTGTCTTGTTAAATCCAAACAAGTGAGCCCACTGGGACATGGAGTGGGTTTGACTCTGTGTGCCTGGTTTCCTGGATCCCAAGATCACAGACTTTCATCACCAATAATGTAAGGTGAGGTCACTTCCTTCAAGAACTGAATGAAGTCACTGCCTTGGAAACCACTTTGTTTTAGCAGTTGCTTCCAAGGTTCTCAAAAGATGGAGTCTGCCTCTACTTGCTGTGACTCATTCATAAGTTAGAATGGTATATCAACCATAGGCACCGGGGAACAGCTCTCCACACAGCCATTGTTTGGTCCATCTTCTCTACATTAGGAAGAGAGAGGCTAATTCAGACACATCCCTTCAACCTGACCAGGTTGTTTGACATGGAAGATGACTTTTGCTCTCTCAGATCCTTCATACCTGCCTACACCTTCTCCAGGGATTATTTCTGCAGGGACTTTTGAGGTTCTCAGCTGTTGGATGATACCCTACCTTCCTGGATTTTAAGACCAACTCTGTCCCTGCTCTTCTGTAAAGTGAGATTGAGGGAACAGTGTATGGTTAGTGTTAATAGCATGTTCGATTTGGGTTAGGAGTCATTCTGCTGGATGAATTATGGTATTGGGAGCCTGTGATATTCATAAGAATATAAATGTGAAATATATGTATGAGAACAGAGATCTAGGAAAGATTTGAAGCCCAGAAAGGCATTGGGCCCTTGATTGGTATACTTAGATTGAATCATGTTCTGCACCGAGGTCTCAGATAAATCGATATACAATGGCATAGGACCCTATACCTCGGATGATTGAAAGTAGAAGAGAACATCCAGTCAAAAGGGATAGTCTGTAGGATTAGGAATATAGTAAGTAGGTTTAGGAATAAGAGTGAGTCTCGGAGTTGGACCAAAAGTTCTTTAGCAATTGGTTTTCAGTTAGAGGGTGAATGTAAATGTCAGCACATGTGAAGAGACAGTCACAATGATGAACTGGGAAAAATATGTAGGAAAGCAGATATCAATAGGGGCATTAGGAAATCAGGAAACGTATAAAGTGAGTGATAGGATTAGATATTTTCAACAGGCTTGAGGTTAAATATATAATCTTAGGAAGAAACAAATATGTAGTAACCAATAGGATTGACATTTGAGAGCAGTAGGCACCCTGGACATAGATGCTTTTAGTAATCCATGGTCACTTCCCATTTAGGCTTTGATACAATCATATGTGTGACCTTTGCATTTTGTGTACAGAATACTACTGTGGTAAAATGTATATGTAGATCAGGTGACATGAGTATTTCTTGCACCATAAAGGGGAGTAATATTCTGGAAACTTATAAATTAGTACTGGGGATACAAATAGGTGTACCTTGTGTTGATGATTATTGAGATGATGCATGAATAGACCATATTGTGAATAAAGTATGTAACTGGATCCAACATTAAATAATGGTTTGAGTTTGCATCTGAAAATATATTGGAAATCTTATATTGATATATATACCATCATTCCAACGAGTTATATATGCAATGGTATTATTAGGGTTACGGTTTATCGTGAAGAGTGAGTTTTGCTTCAAAAATGATTATGGAATCGAAAATAATGTGTTTAAAAGAAGTCTAGTGAAAAGACCAGTAAAGAAACATGGAGGAATACATGTGTTCTGAAGTAGTAAGTAATTGAAAGTGAACCAAATGCCAAAAAAAATTGTGAAGTTGTGGATGAAAAAATAATCCTATGATGTCCATAAACTGAAGAAATAGTAATGTACCAGTGTTGAGTAAAAATGAACTTCAAATTACACATCATGTCCCATAGCAATCTACTTGCATTAATGTTAAACTGGGTCCGTTACTGTAGAAATATTAGGATTTTTAAGCACCGTCCACTGAACTTAGTTTTCAGTAGTAGGAAACCAAAATATATTTCAGGTGTATGAATATTACTGAGAATAATCTTGTGAAAATTTGAATTTAAATGAACATAAATGAATATGAATGAATTTAGGGAGTGTATAATAAGACACATATTTTTCATATTTTTTCAAAATCCGTAGAATACACACACACACACACGCACACACACACACACACACACACATGCACACACACACACATTAATATTTAGCAATATATATGAAAATCGATATTCATCATGAAATATAATTCATTCACAAATCCAAAAATATTCATTTTACTGAACATGGATTTATGTATAGTGTTTTTCACTAGGAAGCTCACCCATAGTTGGAATTTTCAGTTCCATCATTATTTAGGGAGAGTCATCTCTTCTCACAATTTTTATATTCCAAAGTCAGTGATCTTGCAAGAATGTACGTGTGATACCAGGTAGGATATTGTATATGCATAAAAAAATTACATGTGCTGAATAGGATACAGAGAAAGGGAGACAGGAATTTACATATGTGATAACTTTAAAAAATCATGGAGAAATATTAAAATGAAAAGTTTACTAAATTTAAAACACATACTCTTGATAAAGAGGAAGACAAATACAAATATACACCATGCTTCCTATAAAAGGACTGTACTTCTATTCAGTTAGGTTTTATTTTCTCCATGATATTAGGATTAGTAGTCAGAGTCTAGTAGGGTATGGGTTAGTGTCAGGGATTCAGTATTTCAAATGGAAAATAGGAAAATGAATCTAATGTGTATACAAACATGTGATACACAAAAATCTTCCCTCTCTTATCCAGAACAATGCCTTGACATAACCATTGCTAAAAGTAAGACACAATTAGAGGACAGGAGTTAGAAAACCTGTGAATACATATGTGGAATGGAAAATGCTCAGGAGTTCACAACACTGGAGGTGGTAAAACAGTTTAGAAAAGTATGGGAGAGGGTAAACACTCCAGAAACATGGAGCTGTGCTGACCTAAATACTTATTGAGAAACTTCCTCTGAGGTTAGGCACAAGAAATATATGTATGGCAATATGTAAATCAATGGTTCTGAACTGATGTGATTCTGCAATCTGTATATGGAGTAAAAATGGGAGCTCATTTCCCACTTGAATCAAAGTGTGAAATTTGATATATCAAGAAGTATGTACTGTTTTGAACAACCTACAATAAAAATTAATTAAAAAAAGAAAAAGAAATATATGTAATTGTCAGGAGATTTAGCTTCGTTTGTAGTGACACCAAAAATCTGGGTCTGCATCTATGTGACCTGGAGGACATGGTTCTTTATTTTGTAATGAACATGAGGCAGCAGGTCTGAAATCTCCCTTTGTAGGTAAACTGTTGCTACTGGGAGCTAAGTGTCTTCCCGTGTGGTCTGTGAAGCCATTTGGTCATCCTCCACTTTTCAGGGTGTTTCTTACTGCTGCACTGGGAATTTGGTATTTGCTTCATGAAATACAATATGTTCAACTGGGACACAATGCTGGAGGGAGTTCTGTCATGTGTGGTTGGTCAGGGTCGGCAAGAGAATGTACGAACCAGGCTTCTATCCCACATAGCTTTCCCCTTGACTATAGCAACCTGATTCTGAACACTGCCCTGAAACCTCTACATATAACAAGATGCCTTTACATATAAAGGTCTGCTGCCTGCACCATGTCAGTCGCAAGATTTGGAAGCCAATGGAAGATCCAGGTGGTCCTACCAAAAATATTTATTTACACACCTATAGTCCACTGCTCTACGCCCACTACCCAGCAGGCTCCAACTTACTGGCATCTCTGTTCTACACCATTTTCACGAAACTCAGTCAATCAAGGCACTGTTTGTTATACTCATGATCAGCAACAGAATATCTTAAGGTTATCCAGTGCCACCTGGTCATGGGGATTTCAAAAATTTCATGGTATTAATCTAGTCATTTTTCAAGGATGAAGTTGGAGGCACTGTGGGTTTCATTTAATTCAGGAACCATTAAATGATGAGGAAGCTCATTTCAATGAAAGCTCTGGAGAACACTCACAGGCAAGCCTTCCCAAAGAGTGGCCAAAAGGACACATGAATCCAGGCCCATTGAGGTATACAATGTGCGGTCCATGTGTGTTTGGACTCTCAACTATGGCTACCAAGTCTTTAAGAATTAAATCATGTGATATCCTGGCTCAGAATCCCTGAGCTCTGTGGAAAGCCATCCTGGGCCTAGATCTCAGTTTCCAAAAGTGATTCTCATGCGTGGTCTCCTAAAATCCCAACACTATTCATGGCAATACTTCTCTGAGGTCAGTTCCAGAACTCAGTCTCTAAGGGGAATCACACCAGAGTTCAAGCCCTGGTGGACCCAGTCATCTCTTCCAAATACCACACAAATTACCACAATTAAAACAAGAACCCTCCCATATGGCCCTCATCTTCTTTCATATAGACACTCATCATTATCTGGCTGGAGGTTTCCATGAGGGGCGCAGACCAAGACAGTGTCCCAAATAAGCTCCTTTGCCCCTCATTTGCCTAAAGTCAAGGTGGCCTGGACACCCATCCTGTGAACCAAAAGTGATCAAATAGGCCTGCCGTTAATACCGCTCCAATTTGAGGACTACTGTCTGTGGGGTTTAGATTCTTTATGTGAATTTTAGTCATGAGAAAACCCAAGCACAATGGGCTAGCCTCTGCAGGTTTTGTAGAACTCTTTTGTCCCAAAGGATCCCATTCTCACTTGATGGAGGTCCGCAACCTTACAGAGGAAGTCGAGAGACTTCATCCCAATAATTGCTCTTTTGGCGAATTTTCTTTTGGATGCACACATGGTAACTTTCTTTAGATCCATCAGGTGCTGAGAATCTAAGCCACAGCCACACACAGGGCCAAGGGCCTGATTCAGACACATCCCTTTCAAAAGCAATTAAGGAAAGTGCCACAGGTATGCCCATTCATTTCCATTTGAAAACTGTTTTTTTCAGGCTTCACAAAGGGGTGGCCTGAGGCAAAGACCTTCCTGACATTCAGGGCAACAGAACAATAGGTAAGCAAAAGGCCGAAAGCAGGGTTTCTCCTCTGAGACTTTCCTGGTCACACTGATATCTGAGTTTTCTGAGATGCTCGCCATCCCCTACAGCTATCCAGTACATGGCCATGTCACAGAGCTTGGAGGTGGTACATATCTTGGACACAAAACCATGGGCCTATTCTTGAGATTGGCCGGAATTCAGGACGAAAATAGAAACTTAGGAAGGTAGCAGGTGTTGCTCATCGATAAGGCAAGCTACAGTCCATTCATAAACGGGGCAATATGAATGCTGAGAAGCTTTCTACTAGACACGACACATCCATTGATGGATTCTCTTTTCTAATGTCTACAACCACGGAAACAGTGGAATACACAGACATAGAAACACTCACCCTGTGAAAAGACTTACTAGAAACAGTCCACTTCAAATGAAACAAACCGACTATCCTACCTATTCTCAGAAAATGAGACAAAACCACAAACCCACAACCACACCCACAAAGGCACCTCCTTCCCCTAAGTAGGTCTGTGACTATCCAGAGTGTCCTCTGACTTGTGGGCCATAATATGTTCCCCCAAAATGGCCTTTCCTGTCTCAGATCTTGTCTCCTTGGCCAACTCTGTGAACTTCTTAGGAGCCAACGGTGAGCAACTACCTGCTTTCTCATGAAAAACCCTGCATCCAAGCTTTTCTGGCATTTGGCCTTCCTCACATCTGTAGGTACCAAAAAATACTGACCCTGTCCTTGGTAAATCCAAACAAGTGAGACCACTGGGACTGGGACTGGGATTGGCTCTGTGTGCCTGGCTTCCTGGATCCCACGTTCAGAGAGTTCCATCACCAAGAAAGTGAGGTGAGGTCACTTCCTTCCTGAACTGAATGAGGGCACTGTCTTGGCAGCCACTTTGTCCTAACTGTTGCTTCCAAGGGTCCCAAGAGATTGAGGCTGCCCCTACTTCCTGTGACATTTTCACAAGTTAGAATGGTATATCAACCAAACGCACCCAGGAATAGATCTCCACACAGGCCTGGTTTGGTCCATGATCTCTACATTAAAAAAAAATCTGATTCAGACACAACCTTTTATCCTGACAGGGTTGTTTGCCATGGAAGATGACTTTTGGTCTCTCAGGTCCTTTATTGCTTCCTACATCTTCTCCAGGGATCATTTCTGCATGGACCTTTGAGGTTCTCAGCAGGTGGAAGTTTTTCTACATTTCTGTATTGTAATATCAACTCCTTCCCTGCTCTTCTGTAAAGTTAGATTGAGGGAACAGTGTCCGGTTATGGTTAAAAACATGCTCGATTTGGGTTAGAAATCATTTTGCTGGATGAATGATCGTATTGAGAACTTGCTATGTGTAGAAGAATATATAGGTGAAATATATGTATGAAAAAAGAAATCTAAGTCTGATTTGAAGGCCAGAAGGGCATTGGGCCCTTGATAGGGATATGTGGTGTTGAATTACGTTCTGCAGAGTTGTCTCAGATAAATCGATATACAATGGCATAGCACCTTGTACGTTGCATGAATTAATGTAGAAGGAACATCAAGTCAAAAAGGCATAGTCGGTAGTGAAAGGTTAATAAAATTAATAAAATAGGTACTTGTCACTTCCTGTTTTTCTGTATGCTTAACAAAACACTTTTGAAATCTTCAGAAATGTTTGCTAATCTTGTTCTAGAATGTACTGTTCCCAACAGCCGAACTGCAGAATGTACTCCCTCACTCGGTGTCATGCAAATCGCCCACTCGCCCTTACCCATCACTAAACTTCCCTCTCTTCCCTCTCCAAGGAAAGTATATAAGCTCTGCTTAAGCTGTTCTCAGAGGTCTCTGCTCTATTTAATTTAGCTCTGAGCTCCAGCATGCTGGACCACAAATAAACCCTTTGCTGTTGCATGAGACAGTCTCTTGGTAGTATCTTCCTCTGACACTCGCCTGACCTTTACATATTGAGGTTCCACCGAGTTCCAGCAGTGGCGGACGAGAGACCCCAACGGGCTCCTCTCGGAGCAAGTAAGGCGCCTCTTTCCGGTTTCAGGTTTCTTGTTAGGGCTTGGCAAAATTGCTGGCGATGAAGAGCCTGGGCTCTCTCCGACGGTGGCTGAGAGACGTGTCACAGAGACAAAGGGCACCTCTCTGGAGGACCCCGCAGAGAACTCGGGAAATCAAGGAACAATAGTCTTCTCGACTCAGTGATATTTTCTTTTAGATTCGTTATTGCCATACCATTGGGTTTTGCCGGCTACTAATTCCTGGTCTCAGTGTTGGACGTTCATTGCCTGTCTTTATGGTCTTGTCTTATCTGTGTCGTGTGTCCTTGCTTTTACTGTTTGTGGAACTTTCATTATGGAACAGAGCACGTCAATGCCTCTGTCCCTGACCCTTTATCACTGGACCAAAGTCCGCTTAAGGACTCAGAATCTTTCTTTTTTTAGTAAAACGCTGGACCTGGCAGAATCTCTGTGCTTCAGAATGGCCCATCTTTGGAGTCGTATGGCCCCTAGAAGGATCTTTCTACTTCCCACTAATTTAAAAAGTCAGAGGTATTGTCTTTCAGCCAGCGCCACATAGCCATCCGGATCAACAGCCATATATCTTAACTTGGCAGGACCTCTGCAAATCTCCTCCTCCATGGGTGAAGCCTTTCCTTGCCCCTACCTCTGCTCCTACTCCTTCCCCCATGATCTCTCAAACCCTCTCAACCTCCTCCTCCTCCACCCTCTGTTCTCCCTGAGTCACAGATTTCACTCTACTGGACTCTTCTCCCCCTCCTTATCCCCTGCCCTCGTCCCCTAACACACAACACAGTCTAAGTGATTCCGCTGCTGCTGACTAAGCCTCTCTACCATTGGAGGAAGCTAAGCCGGTAATAGGATCTGACAATGGACCGATGTTCATGGCCCAGGTAAGTCAGGGGTTAGCCAGGAACCTGGGGATTAATTGGAAGTTAAATTGTGCTTATAGACCACAGAGTTCAAGACAAGTAGAAAGAATGAATAGAACCATTAAAGAGACCTTAACGAAATTAAGCTTAGAGACCAGCATAAGATTGGAGTATGCTCCTGCCTTATGCAATGTTTCATGCAAGAAAAAATCCCTTTGTTTCTTTGAGTAACCTTACCACGTGTGAAATTCTTTATGGTGGCCATCCTCCAATAGGGGACCTAAGCCCAACTGTAAGACCTAAAGATCCTTTCCACACTCCCTTGCTTGACAGACTTAAAGATCTTGAAAGAACTCAGTAATACCTGTGAAAACAGCTGGCCACTGCCTACCCAACTGGGAACCAGGGGATTCCACATCCATATCAAGTAAGAGATTTCATCTATGTAAGATGATATCAGGTGTCATCCCTGGTACCCCGCTAAAAAGGACCATACCAGGTGCTATTATAACACCTACAGTGGTAAACGTAAACAGAATCACTTCCTGGATCCATGCCTCTCATCTCAAGCCTGCTCCCTGTACAGAATCTTTCTGGAAACTGAAAAAGACTGGTAACAGTTTCAAATTGTGTATTTGCAATGTGAATAAGGTTATATACTCTCCCCTTGGCTACAAGTAGTCCTAACCCTCATCAGCCCATTAAGCAGTGATGGCTGATCACAAATCCTACTGGAAAAGAAGTATGGTCTATCTCGCATACAGCCCCCTTAGGGACCTGGTGGCCATCTCTCCACCCAGACATTTGTTAGCTGGCTATAGGTATTTCCTATTGTGATATCCCTGATGAAGAGGATCCCACTGAAATACCATTAAATCCCTTCTGTACCATAGATAATGGAAACAAACATTATGGATGTAGGGACACGCGAGCCAGATGCAGGTTGGCTAGTCTAAATTACTAAGTTTGCCTGGCAGACTATCAAAGCCACAAAGAGTAATGGCTGTGTGGGGGAAAAGCCGACTTTTTCTGTATGTCATGGGAATGTGTGCATACAGGGGCTGCCTGATGGAACCCCAATTCTTCATCAAATTCAGTACACAGCATTGGCCACATTACCAATTAGACAACCAAAAACTATGGCACCCAGAGGGGTCTCTAGATCCTCAAATTTTGTGTGACCTTTTTGACTTCTGCAAGTGCTCAAAAGAGTGAAAGGAAATTCCCCTATGTGGAAGACTTTTCCCTCCTTCACTCACATCCTGAACTATGCTTCTCCAATAGATCATTATCCTCAGCCTTCTGCTCCAGACCCTCTTCTGTCACTCCCATCTCAGCAACTTGATTTCTCCCCTCCAATAACTAGATCAGAAACCGAAAGCTCCACCAGTTCTCTGACCATCGCCCCCTTGCTGAGGTAGCAGGTACATAGGTACCGCTCCACCGACTCATTCCTCTCATCTCCTGTCAGTGCCCTCACCGGGTCCCACCAGGTCCTCTTACCAGCTAACCCAATGCTCAAACGAGCTGAGGAGAGCCCTGAGACCCTTATCCAAGATGTAATATAATTGGCCTTTAAAGTTGCTTTGTCATCACTGAAAACAGGTTACTAAAATTTAAAGTCCCTCACAGGATTTTGGGATCCTCACTCCCGTCTTTCACTCTGCTTTACCTGATCTACTGCTCAAGTTTGCTGCTAGGAAATTCCCAATACCCTTTCGCATTATTCTTTTACATCTCTCTTTTCCCTCATTCTCAGATCCTCGGAGGTGCTCTCAGCCCCACCTTCCCCGTCTTTCCCCCTCTGTACCAGGCACACAGAAAAGTCTTAAATGACCTTCTTCAGAAGTCTTCACCATGGCTGAGTTTTGAACTTTCAGCCAAACAGTCCCAATAAAGACTTTAATGTAGATAAACATTCTCTTTTTTATTGCCCTGTTCTACTTGGCCACTGGCTAAAAATCTCAGTACTTCTAAGCTAGACAACCCCTAACTAGTTTTTCACAAAATATGTGAACAAGTCCTCTGGCCTTCAGCTTCGGCTTCACAGAGATGGCTACATTTCTAAGATAAAGAAATTACCAACCGGGCTCCATGGTAACAGCTGGCAGGGGGAAAATAAGAAAGGGAAGAAAAAGCTCTCCTCCTCCCAGGTGTCCTTGAAAAGTTAACTTGCCCAGAACAGAAGGAAAAACAGAAACAAATACTGCTTTTTCAAACTTCTGAAGACTGTGAACTTCTGAGCCCCATCCCTTATATGTTGGCTACAAAATTCTGAAACTACCTAAACTTGAGTTTCAGGGGATTAATTGATTACAATAGAAGCAATGCCCTCTGAATCCGGTTGCAACCAAATAGGACTGTTTCCCTCTCTTGAGTGCTATCTTAGGTGCCTTGCTTTGTCAGTGCCTACAACAGCATAATTCTATATACTTAAACATCGTTTATGTTTTCATGAAATGATCAAGATATGTGATAAATTGTGTAATGGTGCAGATGTTTCCCAGAGTGCTCTATCATTACGCAGGTTCATTTGAAGATCAAATAGGGGGGGCATACAACCCGTTCCACTGGGAACATATATCCCTCACTTTAGCCATCCTATTAGGATTAGGAGTTGCTGCACGGGTGGGCAGAGGAACCAGTGGCATTGTCCATGGGACACAAAAGATGACCCAATTAGAAGCAGCAATAGAGCAAAAGTAAGATATTAGAAACCTCCTTCAGGGCTTTGCATGAAACTTTAACCTCTCTCTCTGAAGTTGTTTTACAGAACAATTGAGGGTTGGACCTCCTCTTCATTAGAGAAGGGGGCCTTTGTGCTGCATTGAGGGAAGAATGTTGTTTTTATGCTAACTATACTAGAGTTGTAATAAAATCTATGAGTAAATTTAAAAGACACCTTGAAGAGCATCAACAAGTGAGAGAGGCCCAAAAAGGGTGGCTTGAGTCTTGGTTCACACAGTCCCCCTGGTTAACTACGTTTTTATCAACCCTGGCCGGTCCAATAATAATCCTCATATTATTGCTAACTATAAAACCCTGTTTGCTCAACCGTGTAATGTCTTTTCTCCAGGCTCAAATTGGACGAGTTAAACTTATGGTAATACCCCACTAGCAAACATTGAATGTGACACCCTCCAATGATCATTTTTATGATTAAAATTAGCCAGAAGAAGAAGTGGGGAATGAAATATTAATAAAATAGGTACTTGTCACATCTTGTTTTTCTGTATGCTTAACAGAACACTGTTGAAATCTTGAGAAATGTTTGCAAATCTTGTTCCCAGAATGTTCTATCCCCAGCTGCCAAATTGCAGAATGTACTCCCTCTCCCAGTTGCATGCAAACCGCCCACTCGCCCTGACCCATCAATACAATTCCCTCCCTTCCCTCTCCAGGGAAAGTATATAAGCTCTACTTCAGCTATTCTCAGGGCTACCTGCTCTATTCAGGTGAGCTCTGAACCCCAGCATGCTGGACACCCAATAAACCCTTTGATGTTGCATGAGATAGTCTGTTGGTAGTCTCCTCCTCTGAAGCTCGCAGAACATTTACTTGGATGATTAAATGTAGAAGAGAACATCCAGTCAAAAAGGGATAGTCTGTAGCAGTAGGAAGATAGTCAATAAGTTCAGGAAAAAGGGTGAGTATAAGATTTGGAACAAAAGTTTCTTAGCAATAGGATTTCGATTAGAGAGTGAATGTAAATGTCAGCACAGGTGAAGAGTCAGTCACAATGATGAACTGGGGAAAATATGTAGGAAAGCATATATCAATATAGACATTACAAAATCAGGCAGAGTATAAAGTGAGTGATAGGATTAGACATTTTGAACAGGGTTGAGTTTAAATATATAATCTTAGGAAGAAACAAATATGTAGTCACAAATAGGATTGACATTTGAGAGCATTGGGCAAATTTCAGGTGGATGAATATTTCTGAGAATAATCTTGTGAATAGTTGATTATAAATCCACATACATGAACATGAATGAATTTAGGGAGTGAATATAAGACACATATATTTCATATTTTGAAAAATCTGGAGAGTGTATATATATATATATATATATATATATATATATATATATACACATATGTATACATATACATAAAACACACACACAGGCAAAAAAGTAGCAATATATATGTCAATCAAAATTCATTATAAAATATATACCATCCACAGATCTAAAAATATTCATTTTACTGAACATGGATTTATGTATAATGCTGTTCAACTAGCAAGCTCACCCATAGGTTGAATATTCAGTTCCAACAGGGTTTAGTAGGAGTGATCTCTTCTAACAATTTGTATCTGCCAAGTCAGCCACCTCACAAGAATGTACGTGTGGTACCAGATAGGAATCTATATGTGCATATAAGAATACAGAGAAAGGGAGACAGGAATTCACATATTTGTTAACCTTAAAAATACAAGGACAACTATTTCAACAAACAATTGACTAGATTTATAACTCCAACTCTGTATCATGCAAAAGGCAAGTCCATCTATACACCATGCCTACTCTGAACTGCTTGTATTTCTATTCTTTATGGGTTATTTTTCTCCATCATATTAGGATTAGTAGTCAGAGTCTGGTAGGGTATGGGTTAGAGTCAGGTATTCAGTATTTTGAATTGAAAATAGGACACTGAATCCAATGTGTATGCAAATATATGCTACGGAAAAATCTTCACACTCTCCTCCAGAACAATGCCTTGACATTACCTTCGCCCCAAGTAAGACACAATTAGAGGAGAAGAGTTAGAAAATCTGTGAATACATATCTAGAATGGAAAATGCTCCAGATTTCACATCTTTGGAGGTGGTAGAGGAGTTTCCAAAAGTAAGAGACAGGGTAAACACTCCACAAACATGGAGCTCTGCTGGCCAAAAGACTTTTTGAGAATCTGCCTCTGAGGTTGGGCACTTGAAATATATGTTGTTGTCAGGAGCTTTAGCTTTCTTTGTAGTGAAACCATCAAAGCTGGATCTGCATCTATGTGACCTGGAGGAAATCGTTACTTATTTTCAAATAAAAATGAGGCAGCAGTGATGAATTCTCTTTTTGTAGGTAAACTGTGGCCACTGAGGGCTAAGGGTCTTCCCGTGTGGACTGTGAAAACAATGGTCATCCTCCAATTTTCGTGGTGTTTCTTGCTGCAGCACTGGGAGTTTGGTATTTGCTTCATGAAATACAACGAGTTCAAATGGGACACAGTGCTGAAGGGAGTTCTGTCAGGTGTGGTTGGCAGGGTCTCCACGAGAATGCACCAACCAGGGTTCTATCTCAAGTAGCTTGCCCCCTTGACAATAGCAACATGATACTGAAGATTGCCCTGAAACCTCTCCATATAAAAATATGCCTTTACATATATGGGTGTGATGGTTGCACCATGTCAGTCACAGCCATTTGGAAGCCAATGGAAGATCCACATGGCCCCACCACAGATGTTTTATCACACATTTGCATAACACAGCTCTAGGCCCAGTACCTACCAGGCCCCAACTTACTGGCATCTCTGTTCTACACCATTTTCATGAAACCCAGTCAATCAAGTCCCTGTCTGGTATACTCATGATCATCAACAGGACATCAAAGGTCCTCCAGTGCCAGCTGGTCATCGGAATTTCTAAAACTTCATGGTAATTATCTAGCATTTTTTCACAGATGCATTTGGAGGCAATGTTGGTTTCAATTCATTCAGGAACCATTAAATGGTGAGGAAGCTAATTTCAGGGAAATCTCTGGAGCACTCTCACAGGCAAGTCTACCCAAAGAGTGGCCAAAAAGTCACATGAAGCCAGGCCCATTGAGGTCTACAAAGCGAGGTCCAAGTGTGTTTTGAATCTCAATTATGCCTGCCAAGTCTTTCAGAATAAAATCATGTAATATCCTGGCTGTGATTCCCAGTGTTCTGTGGAAAGCCACTCTGGGCCTTGATCCCAGGTTCCAATGGCAACTCTCATTCGTGGCCTCCTTAAATCCCAACACAATTCATGTCAATACTTCTCTGATGTCAGTTCCAGAACTCAGTCTCTAAGGGGAATCACAGCAGAATTCATGCCCAGGTGGACCCAGTCATCTCTTCCAACTGCCACACAAATGACCACAATTATAACCAAAACACTCCTACATGGCCCTCATCTTCTACCGTAAAGATACTCATCATAACATCTGGATGGAGGTTTTCATGAGAGGCACATCCCAAGACAGTGTCCAAAATAAGCTCCCTTGCCCCTCATTTGCCGAATGTCAGGGTGGCTTGGACACCCTTCCTGTGAACCAGGAGTGATCAAATAGGCCTGCCCTTAATACTGCTTCGCTTCTCCAATTTGAGGCTCTCTGACTGTGGGGTCTAGATTCTTTTTGTGAATTGGAGTCATGAGAAAAGCCAAGCACCTCTGCAGAGATTTGAAGAACTCATTTCACCAAAAGGATCCCTATTCTGACATGATGGATTTCAGAAACCTAACAAAGGAAGGCAATATAATTCATGCACATTGATTGAACGTTTTTCCATTTTGGTTTAGATGCACATATGGGATCTTTCTTTACATCCATCAGGGGCTTAGAATCTAAGTCACAGCCTAAAACAGGGCAAAGGGCCTGAATCAGACACATCCTTTTCCAATGAAATTAAGCAAAGAGCCAGAGGTGATGCACATTCATTTCCATTTGAAAACTGTTTTCTTCAGGCTTAACAAAGGGGATGCATGAGACAAAGACCTTTCTGATATTCAGGGCAACAGAACAATAGGTAAGCAAAAGGCCCAAAGCAGGGTATCTCCACTGAGACTTTCCTGATCACACTGATATCTGAGTTTTCTGAGATGCGGGCCATTCCATTCAGGTATCCAGTACATGGCCATGTCAAAGACCTTGGATTTGGTACATATCTTGGACACATAACCATGAGCCTATTCTAGAGAGTGGCCAGAATTCAGGAAGAAAACAGGGACTTAGGAAGGTATTAGGTGTTGCCCGTGCATAAGGCAAGCCACACTCCATTCAGAAATTGGGCAGGATGAATGCTGGGAAGCTTTATACTAGACATGACACATCCATTGCTGCATTCTCTTTTCTCATGTCTACTACCACAGGCACAGTGGGATACACAGACATGGAAACACTCACCTCGTCAAACGACTTACCAGAAACAGTTAACTCCAAAACAAACAAACCGCCATTCCTACCTATTTTCAGAACATGAGACAAACCACAAACCCACACCCACTCCCAAAAAGGCACCACCTTCCCCAAGTAGGTGTGTGACTAACCAGAGTGTCCTCTGACTGGTGGTCATACTCTGTTCTTCCGAAATGGCCTGTCCTCTCTCAGATCTGTTTTCCTTGGCGAACTCTGTAAAGTTGTAAAGAAAAAATGGAGAGCTACTACCTGCTTTCTTAGGAAAGCTCCCTCTTCAGACGCTCCAGGCATTTGGTAATCCTCACTTCAGTAGGTACCAAGAATGACTGACTCTATCCTTGCTAAATCCAAACAAGTGAGCCCACTGGGACTGGGACTGAAACTGCCTCTGGGTGCCTGGCTCCTTGGATACAAAGTTCAGAGAGTTCCATCACCAAGGAAATGAGGTATGTCACATTCTTTGGAACTGAATGAGGTCACTGCCTTGGCAAATATATATCTTATGATGTACAAAAACTGAAGAAATAATAATGTACCAGTGTCGAATACAAATGAATGACAAATTACATATCATGTCCCATAGGATTCTACTTGCATTGATGTTAGACTGGGTCAGTTACTGTAGAATAATTAGGATTTGTATGCACCATTCACTGAAGTTAGTTTTCAGTACTAGGAAACAAATATGTATTTCAGGTGGATGAATATTTCTGATTATATTCTTGTGAAAAGTGGATTTTAAATCCACATACATGAACATGAATGAATTTAGAGAGTGTATATTAGACACATATATTTCATAATTTGAAAAATTTGGAGAGTATATCGATATCTATATCTACATCTAGACACACACACACACACACACACACACACACACACACACAACACTCACAGACATTAAAAAGTACCAATATAAATGCCAATCGAAATTCATCAGTAAATATATATCATCCACAAATGCAAAAATATTTATTTTACTGAACATGAGTTAATGTATAATGTTGTTCTACTAGGACACTCTCCTATAGGTTGAATTTTCATTTCCAACAGCATTTAGGAGGAGTGAACTCTTCTCACAGTTTGTATCTGCCAAGACAGCCATCTCACAAAAATGTACGCGTGATACCTGGTAGGATTTTATATATGCATATAAATATACATGTGTGAATAGGCTACAGAAAAGGGAAACAAGAATTCACATATTTGTTAAGTTTAAAAACACATGGAGAATATTTCAATTAAAATTTGACTAGATTTATAACTCATACCTTATATAATGCATATGTGAAGTCCAACTATACAACATGTCTCCACTGAAGTGCTTGTATTTCCATTGTGTTGGGTTAATTTTCTCCATTATATTAGGATGAATAGTCTGAGACTACTAGGTATGGGTTAGTGTCAGGGATTCAGTATTTCTAATGGAAAATTGGAAAATGAATCCAATGTGTATGTAAATATATGCTGCACAAATATCCTCCCGCTCTCATCCAGAACAATGCCTTGACATTACCTTCACCCCAAGTAAGACACAATTAGAGGAGAAGAGTTACAAAATCAGTGAATACATATCTGGAATGGAAAATGCTCAGGAGTTCACAACCTTGGAGGTGGTAGAGGAGTTTCCAAAACTAAGGGACAGGGTAAACACTCCACAAACATGGAGCTCTGCTGGCCTAAAAACTTTTTGAGAAACTGCCTCTGAGCTTCAAAACTTGAAATATATGTTGTTTTCAGGAGATTTGGCTTCCTCTGTAGTGAGACCATCAAAGCTGTGTCTGCATCTATGTGACCTGGAGGACATGGTTTCTTATTTTCCAATGAACAAGATGAAGCAGTGCTGAATCCTCTCTTTGTAGGTAAACTGAGGCCACTGGGGACTAAGTGTCTCCCCGTGTGGACTGTGATGCCATTTGGTCCTCCTCCAATTTGTGGTGTTTTTGCTGCTGCACTGTGAGTTTGGTATTTGTTTCACGAAATACTAGGAGCTAAACTGGGACACAGTGCTGGAGGGAGTTCTGTCACGTGTGGTGGGTCAGGGTCTGCAAGAGAATGCACCAACTAGGCTCCTATCTCTCACAGCTTGCCCCATTGCCCCCTTGTCCATATCAACATGATTCTTAATTTTCCTCTGAAAACTCTCCATATAACAAGGTGCCTTTACATATAAGGGTCTGCTGGCTGCACCGTGTAAGTTACAAGCCATTTGGAATTCAATGGTAGATCCACATGGCCCTACCACGGATGTTTTATCAAACACCTCCCCACCACTGCTCTAGACCCACTACTCAGCAGGCTCCAACTTACTGGCATCTCTGTTCTACACCATTTTCATGAAACTCAGTAAATCAAGGCACTGTCTGGTATACTCATGATCAGCAACTGGACATCCAATGTTTCTCCAGTGCCACCTGGTCATAGGAATTTCAAAAATTTCATGGTATTTATCTAGCCATTTTTCAAGCATGAAGTTGGAGGCACTGTGGGTTTCAGTTCATTCAGCAAACATTAAATGGTGAGGAAGCTCATTTCAATGAAATCTCTGGAGAATTCTCACAGGCACGGCTTCCCAAAGAGTGGACAAAAGGTCACATTTGGCCATTCCCATTGAGGTCTACAATGTGAGGTCCATGTGTGTTTTGACTCTCAACTATGGCTGCCATATTTTTAAGAATAAAATCATGTGATATCCTTGCTGAGAATGCCAGGCCTCTGTGGAAATCCACCCGGGGCCTAGGTCTCAGTTTCCAAGAGCGACTTTCATGCGTGGCCTCTTAAAATCCCAACAAAATTCATGGCAATGCTTCTCTGAGTTAAGTTCCAAAACCCAGTCTCTAAGGGGAATCACACCAGAGTTCAAGCCCACGTGGACCCAGTCATTTTTTCCAATGCAACACAAATGACCAAAATTAAAACCAAAACACTCCCACATGACCTTCATCTTATTCCATATAGTCAATCATCTTAACCTCTGGCTGGAGGTTTCCATCAGGGGCGCATCCCAAGACAGTGTCCAAAATTAGCTCGTTTGCCCCTCATTTGCCTAAAGTCAGGGTAGCCTGGACACCGTTTCTGTGAACCAGGAGTGAACAAATAAGCCTGCCGTTAATACTTCTTTCTTTCTCCAATTTGAGGCCTACTGATTTTAGGTATCGATTCTTTATGTGATTTAGAGTCATGCGAAAACACAAGCACCTCTGCAGGGCTTTGAAGAACTCATTTGACCCAAAGAATCCCTAATGTCATTTGATGGAGTGCAGGAACCTAACAGAGGAAGGCAAGAGACTTCATCCACAATGAATGATATTTTTTGCCATTTTGGTTTTGGAAGCTCACATGGGATCATTCTTAAGATCCATCAGGTGCTGAGAATCTAAGTCACAGCCACACACAGGTTCAAGACGCTGATAAAGACACATCCCTTTCCAAAGCAATTAAGCAAAGAGCCACAGGTGAGGCCCATTCATTTCCATTTGAAAACTGTTTTCTTCAGGCTTCACAAAGGGGTGGCCTGAGGCAAAGACCTTCCTGACATTCAGTGAAACACAACAATAAGTAAGCAAAAGGCCCAAAGCAGGGTTTCTGCACTGAGACTTTCCTGGTCACACTGATATCTGAGTTTTCTGAGATGCTCGCCATTCTCTTCAGATATCCAGTACATGGCCATGTCACAGAGCTTGGAGGTGGTACATATTTTGGACACAAATCCATGAGCCTATTCTGGAGAGTGGCCAGAATTCAGGAAGAATACAACAACTTAGAAAGATAGCAGGTGTTGCACATCGATAAGACAAGCTGCAGTCCATTCATATATTGGGCAGGATGAATTATGGGAAGATTTATACTAGACAGGACACATCCATTAATGCATTCTCTTTTCTAATGTCTACAACAACGGACACAGTGGGATACACAGAAACAGAAACACTCGCCATGTCAAATGACTTACTAGAAACGGTCCACTCCAAACCAAACAAACCGCCTTTCCTATCTATTCTCAGAACATGAGACAAAACAACAAACCCACACCCACTCCCACAAAGGCACCTCTTTCCCCCAAGTAGGTCTGTGACTATCTGGAGTGTCCTCTGACTGGTGGGCCATACTATGTTCCCCCGAAATGGCCTGTCTTCTCTCAGATCTTGTTTCCTTGACCAACTCTGTGAAGATGTCAGGAAAAAGTGGTTAGCCACTACCTGTTTTCTCAGGAAAGGTCCATCTTCAGAGCTCTCCTGGCATTTGGCCATCCTCACATCATTAGGTAACAAGAAAACTGACTCTCTCCTTGGTAAATCCAAACAAGTGAGCCCACTGGGACTGGGACTGGGACTGCCTCTGGGTTCCTGGCTTCTTGGATACCAAGTTCAGAGAGTTCCATCACCAAGGAAATGAGGTATGTCACATTCTTTGGAACTGAATGAGGTCACTGCCTTGGCAACCACTTTGTCCTAACAGTTGCTTCCAAGGGTAACATAAGATGGAGGTTGCCCCTACTTCCTGTGACACTTTCATAAGGTAGAATGTATATCACCATTGGCACCTGGGAACAGCTCTCCACTCAGCCCTGGTTTGGTCCATCTTCTGTACAATAAGAAGAGAGAGAGGCAGATTCAGACACATCCCTTCATCCTGACCAGGTTGTTTGCCATGGAAGATGACTTTTGCTCTCTCAATTGCTTCAAACCTGCCTACAACTTCTCCAGGTATCATTTGTGCATGGACATTTGAGGTTCTCATCAGGTGGAAGGTCCCCAACTTTCCTGTATTGTAAGAACCACTCTGTCCCTGCTCTTCTGTAAAATGATTGAGGGAACAGTGTATACTTGGGGTTAAAATCAGGTTTGATTTGGGTTATGAGTGATTCTGTGTGATGAATAATGGTATTGGGAACCTGCAATATTTACAAGAATATAGAGGTGAAATATAAGTAGGAAAACAGAAATCTAGGTATGATTTGAAGCCCAGAAGGGTTTTGCCCTTAATTGGGATACTTAGCTTTGAATGATGTTCTGCAAAGATGCCTCAGATAATTCGATATACAATGGCATAGGACCTTGTACATTGGATGATTGAATTTAGAAGAGAACATCCAGTCAAAAAGGGATATTCAGTAGGATTAGGAAGATAGTCGGTAGGTTTAGGAAGAAGAGTGAGTATAGGATTTGGACCAAAAGTTCTTTAGCAATAGACTTTCGGTTGTTGAGTGAATTTAAATGTCAGCACATATGAAGAGTCAGTCACTATGTTGAACTGGGGAAAATATGTAGAAAGGCAGATATCAATAGAAACATTACGAAATCAGGCAAAGTATAAAGTGAGTGATAGAATGAGACATTTTCAACAGGGTTGAGTTTGAATATATAAATTAGGAAAAAAACAAATATGTAGTCACCAATAGGATTGACAATTGACAGCATTAGGCAACCTGGACATGGATGTTTTTAGAAATCCATGTTCACTTTCCATTTAGGCTTTGGTACAATCATAAGTGTGACCTTTCCATTTTTTGTCCAGAATATTACTGTGATAATGAGGTGACAAGAGTATTTCTTTCACCATTTCTGGGAGCAATATATTGAAGATGTAAAATGAGAATCGGGGGTACAAAGAGGTGTACCCTGTTTCTAGGAACATAGAGAAAAAGCATGAATAGACCATACTGGGAATAAATAATATAACTTTTTTGAACTTTAAATAATGAATTGAACTGATATCTGAAAAATTAAAGGAAATCGTATATTGATATACAATCATTCATTCCAACCAGGTATATATGTAATGGAAATATTAGTGTTTTGGTTTATCATGAAGAGTGTGTGAGTTTTGCATCAAAATGATTATGGAAATTCAAAATAATGTGTTTGGAAAGAAGTCTCATAAAAGACCAGTCAAGAAACCCTGACAATACATGAGTTCTGAAGCAAGAAGTGATTAAAGTTGAAACAAATGCTTATTAATTTGTGAACTTGTGGATGAAATGTATATCCTGTGATGTGCAAAAACTGAAGAAACAATAATGTATCAGTGTCGAATACAAATGAATGACAAATTACATATCATGTCCCATAGGAGTCTACTTGCATTGATGTTAGACTGGGTCAGTTACTGTAGAATAATTAGGATTTGTATGCAACATTCACTGAAGTTAGTTTTCAGTACTAGGAAACAAATATGTATTTCAGGTGGATGAATATTTCTGATTATAATCTTGTGAAAAGTGGATTATAAATCCACATACATGAACATGAATTAATTTGGAGAGTGTATATTAGACACATATATTTCATATTTTGAAAAATTTGGAGAGTATGTCTATATCTATATCTACATCTATATCTATATATATATATATACACACACACGCACACACACACACACACAACACTCACAGGCATTAAAAAGTACCAATATAAATGCCAATCGAAATTCATCAGTAAATATGTATCATCCACAAATGCAAAAATATTTATTTTATTGAACATGAGTTAATGTATAATGTTGTTCTACTAGGACGCTCTCCTATAGGTTGAATTTTCATTTCCAACTGCATTTAGGAGGAGTGAACTCTTCTCACAATTTATATCTGCCAAGACAGCCACCTCACAAAAATGTACATGTGATACCTGGTAGGTTTCTATATATGCATATAAATATACATGTGTGAATAGGCTACAGAAAAGGGAAACAAGAATTCACATATTTGTTAAGTTTAAAAACACATGGAGAATATTTCAATTAAAATTTGACTAGATTTATAACTCCTACCTTATATAATGCAAATGTCAAGTCCAACTATACAATATGTCCCCTCTGAAGTGCTTGTATTTCTATTGTGTTGGGTTAATTTTCTCCATTATATTAGGATGAATAGTCTGAGTCTAGTAGGTATGGGTTAGTGTCAGGGATTCAGTATTTCGAATGGAAAATTGGAAAATGAATCCAATGTGTATGTAAATATATGCTGCACAAATATCCTCCCGCTCTCATCCAGAACAATGCCTTGACATTACCTTCACCCCAAGTAAGACACAATTAGAGGAGAAGAGTTACAGAATCAGTGAATGCATATCTGGAATGGAAAATGCTCAGGAGTTCACAACCTTGGAGGTGGTAGAGGAGTTTCCAAATCTAAGGAACAGGGTCAACACTCCACAAACATGGAGCTCTGCTGGCCTAAAAACTTTTTGAGAAACTGCCTCTGAGCTTCCGCACTTGAAATATTTGTTGTTTTCAGGAGATTTGGCTTCCTCTGTAGTGAGACCATCAAAGCTGGGTCTGCATCTATGTGACCTGGAGGACATGGTTTCTTATTTTCCAATGAACAAGATGAAGCAGTGCTGAATCCTCTCTTTGTAGGTAAACTGAGGCCACTGGGGACTAAGTGTCTCCCCATGTGGACTGTGAAGCCATTTGGTCCTCCTCCACTTTTTGTGGTGTTTTTGCTTCTGCACTGTGAGTTTGGTATTTGTTTCACGAAATACTAGGAGCTAAACTGGGACACAGTGCTGGAGGGAGTTCTGTCACGTGTGGTGGGTCAGGGTCTGCAAGAGAATGCACCAACTAGGCTCCTATCTCTCACAGCTTGCCCCATTGCCCCCTTGTCTATATCAACCTGATTCTTAATTTTCCTCTGAAAACTCTCCATATAACAAGATGCCTTTACATATAAGGGTCTGCTGGCTGCACCATGTCAGTTACAAGCCATTTGGAATTCAATGGTAGATCCACATGGCCCTACCACGGATGTTTTATCAAACACCTCCCCACCACTGCTCTAGACCCACTACTCAGCAGGCTCCAACTTACTGGCATCTCTGTTCTACACCATTTTCATGAAACTCAGTAAATCAAGGCACTGTCTGGTATACTCATGATCAGCAACAGGACATCCAATGTTTCTCTAGTGCCACCTGGTCATAGGAATTTCAAAAATTTCATGGTATTTATCTAGCCATTTTTCAAGCATGAAATTGGAGGCACTGTGGGTTTCAGTTCATTCAGCAAACATTAAATGGTGAGGAAGATCATTTCAATAAAATCTCTGGAGAACTCTCACAGGCACGGATTCCCAAAGAGTGGACAAACGGTCACATTAGGGCAGGCCCATTGAGGTCTACAATGTGAGGTCCATGTGTGTTTTGACTCTCAACTATGGCTGCCATTTCTTTAAGAATAAAATCATGTGATATCCTTGCTGAGATTCCCAGGCCTCTGTGGAAATCCACCCGGGGCCTAGGTCTCAGTTTCCAAGAGCGACTTTCATGTGTGGCCTCTTAATATCCCAACAAAATTCATGGCAATGCTTCTCTGAGTTCATTTCCAAAACCCAGTCTCTAAGGGGAATCACACCAGAGTTCAAGCCCACGTGGACCCAGTCATTTTTTCCAATGCCACACAAATGACCAAAATTAAAACCAAAACACTCCCACATGGCCCTCATCTTATTCCATATAGTCAATCATCTTAACCTCTGGCTGGAAGTTTCCATGAGGGGCGCAGCCCAAGACAGTGTCCAAAATCTGCTCGTTTGTCCCTCATTTGCCTAAAGTCAGGGTAGCCTTGACACCGTTTCTGTGAACCAGGAGTGAACAAATAAGCCTGCCGTTAATACTTCTGTGTTTCTCCAATTTGAGGCCTACTGATTTTAGGTATCGATTCTTTAGGTGAGTCATGCGAAAACACAAGCACCTCTGCAGGGCTTTGAAGAACTCATTTGACCCAAAGAATCCCTATTCTCATTTGATGAAGTGCAGGAACCTAACAGAGGAAGGCAAGAGACTTCATGCACAATGAATGATATTTTTTGCCATTTTGGTTTTGGAAGCTCACATGGGATCATTCTTAAGATCCATCAGGTGCTGAGAATCTAAGTCACAGCCACACACAGGTCCAAGAGGCTGATAAAGACACATCCCTTTCCAAAGCAATTAAGCAAAGAGCCACAGGTGAGGCCCATTCATTTCCATTTGAAAACTGTTTTTTCAGGCTTCACAAAGGGGTGGCCTGAGGCATAGACCTTCCTGACATTCAGTGCAACACAACAATATGTAAGCAAAAGGCCCAAAGCAAGGTTTCTGCACTGAGACTTTCCTGGTCACACTGATATCTGAGTTTTCTGAGATGCTCGCCATTCTCTTCAGCTATCCAGTACATGGCCATGTCACAGAGCTTGGAGGTGGTACATATTTTGGACACAAATCCATGAGCCTATTCTGGAGAGTGGCCAGAATTCAGGAAGAAAACAAGAACTTAGAAAGATAGCAGGTGTTGCACATCGATAAGACAAGCTGCAGTCCATTCATATATTGGGCAGGATGAATTATGGGAATATTTATACTAGACAGGACACATCCATTAATGCATTCTCTTTTCTAATGTCTACAACAACGGACACAGTGGGATACAAAGAAACAGAAACACTCGCCGTGTCAAATGACTTACTAGAAACTGTCCACTCCAAACCAAACAAACCGCCTTTCCTATCTATTCTCAGAACATGAGACAAAACAACAAACCCACACCCACTCCCACAAAGGCACCTCCTTCCCCCAAGTAGGTCTGTGACTATCCGGAGTGTCCACTGACTGGTGGGCCATACTATGTTCCCCCGAAATGGCCTGTCTTCTCTCAGATCTTGTTTCCTTGACCAACTCTGTGAAGATGTCAGGAAAAAGTGGTTAGCCACTACCTGTTTTCTCAGGAAAGGTCCATCTTCAGAGCTCTCCTGGCATTTGGCCATCCTCACATCATTAGGTACCAAGAAAACTGACTCTGTCCTTGGTAAATCCAAACAAGTGAGCCAACTGGGACTGGGAATGGGACTGCCTCTGGGTGCCTGGCTTCTTGGATACCAAGTTCAGAGAGTTCCATCACCAAGGAAATGAGGTATGTCACATTCTTTGAAACTGAATGAGGTCACTGCCTTGGCAACCACTTTGTCCTAACAGTTGCTTCCAAGGGTAACATAAGATGGAGGTTGCCCCTACTTCCTGTGACACTTTCATAAGATAGAATGTATATCAACCATTGGCACCCGGGAACAGCTCTCCACTCAGGCCTGGTTTGGTCCATCTTCTCTACAATAAGAAGAGAGAGATTCAGATTCAGACACATCCCTTCATCCTGACCAGGTTGTTTGCCATGGAAGATGACTTTTGCTCTCTCAGGTGCTTCATACCTGCCTACAACTTCTCCAGGTATCATTTGTGCATGGACATTTGAGGTTCTCATCAGGTGGAAGGTCCCCAACTTTCCTGTATTGTAAGAACCACTCTGTCCCTGCTCTTCTGTAAAATGATTGAGGGAACAGTGTATACTTGGGGTTAAAAACAGGTTTGATTTGGTTTACGAGTGATTCTATGTGATGAATAATGGTATTGGGAACCTGCAATATTTACAAGAATATAGAGGTGAAATATAAGTAGGAAAACAAAAATCTAGGTATGATTTGAAGCCCAGAAGGTTTTTGCCCTTGATTGGGATACTTTGCTTTGAATGATGTTCTGCAAAGATGCCTCAGATAATTCGATATACAATGGCATAGGACCTTGTACATTGGATGATTGAATTTAGAAGAGAACATCCAGTCAAAAAGGGATATTCAGTAGGATTAGGAAGATAGTCGGTAGGTTTAGGAAGAAGAGTGAGTATAGGATTTGGACCAAAAGTTCTTTAGCAATAGACTTTCGGTTGTTGAGTGAATGTAAATGTCAGCACATATGAAGAGTCAGTCACTATGTTGAACTGGGGAAAATATGTAGAAAAGCAGATATCAATAGAAACATTACGAAATCAGGCAAAGTATAAAGTGAGTGATAGAATTAGACATTTTCAACAGGGTTGAGTTTGAATATATAAATTAGGAAAAAAACAAATATGTAGTCACCAATAGGATTGACAATTGACAGCATTAGGCAACCTGGACATGGATGTTTTTAGAAATCCATGTTCACTTTCCATTTAGGCTTTGGTACAATCATAAGTGTGACCTTTCCATTTTTTGTCCAGAATATTACTGTGATAATGAGGTGACATGAGTATTTCTTTCACCATTTCTGGGAGCAATATATTGAAGATGTAAAATGAGAATCGGGGGTACAAAGAGGTGTACCCTGTTTCTAGGAACACAGAGAAAAAGCATGAATAGACCATACTGTGAATAAATAATATAACTTTTTTGAACTTTAAATAATGAATTGAACTGATATCTGAAAAATTAAAGGAAATCGTATATTAATATACAATCATTCATTCCAACCAGGTATATATCTAATGGAAATATTAGTGTTTTGGTTTATTATGAAGAGTGTGTGAGTTTTGCTTCAAAATGATTATGGAAATTCAAAATAATGTGTTTGGAAAGAAGTCTCATGAAAAGACCAGTCAAGAAACCCTGACAATACATGTGTTCTGAAGCAAGATGATTAAAGTTGAAACAAATGCTTATTAATTTGTGAACTTGTGAATGAAATATATATCCTGTGATGTGCAAAAACTGAAGAAACAATAATGTACCAGTGTCGAATACAAATGAATGACAAATTACATATCATGTCCCATAGAAGTCTACTTGCATTGATGTTAGACTGGGTCAGTTACTGTAGAATAATTAGGATTTGTATGCACCATTCACTGAAGTTAGTTTTCAGTACTAGGAAACAAATATGAATTTCAGGTGGATGAATATTTCTGATTATAATCTTGTGAAAAGTGGATTATAAATCCACATACATGAACATGAATGAATTTAGAGAGTGTATATTAGACACATATATTTCATATTTTGAAAAATTTGGAGAGTATATCTATATCTATATCTATATCTATATATACACACACACACACACACACACACACACACAACACTCACAGACATTAAAAAGTACCAATATAAATGCCAATCGAAATTCATCAGTAAATATGTATCATCCACAAATGCAAATATATTTATTTTACTGAACATGAGTTAATGTATAATGTTGTTCTACTAGGACGCTCTCCTATAGGTTGAATTTTCATTTCCAACAGCATTTAGGAGGAGTGAACTCATCTCACAATTTGTATCTGCCAAGACAGCCACCTCACAAAAATGTACGTGTGATACCTGGTAGGATTCTATATATGCATATAAATATACATGTGTGAATAGGCTACAGAAAAGGGAAACAAGAATTCACATATTTGTTAAGTTTAAAAACACATGGAGAATATTTCAATTAAAATTTGACTAGATTTATAACTCCTACCTTATATAATGCAAATGTCAAGTCCAACTATACAACATGTCTCTGGAGAACCTTTGGATGTCCTGTTGTTTATCATGAGTATACTAGACAGTGCCTTGATTGACTGTGTTTCATGAAAATGATCTAGAACAGACATGCCAGTAAGTTGGTGCCTGCTGAGTAGTGTGCCTAGAGCAGTGGTGTGTATGTGTGTCATAATACATCTCTGATGTGGCCATATGGATTTGCCATTGGCTTCCAAATGGCTTGTGACAGACATGGTGAGGCCAGCAGACACTAATATGTAAGGGCGTCTTGTTATATGGAGAGGTTTCATGGCAATGTTAAGAATCAGGTTGCAATAGACAAGGGAAAAAGCTATGTGGGATAGAAGCCTGGTTGGTGCATTCTCCTGCAGACCCTGACCCACCACATGTGGCAGAACTCCATCCAGCACTGTGTCCCTTTTAAACTCCTTGTATTTCCTGAAGCAAATACCAAACTCCCAATGCAGGAGAAAGAAAAACCATGAAAAAGTGGAGGATGACCAAATGGCTTCACAGCCCAGATGGGGAGAGACTTAGCACGCACTGGTCACATTTTACTTAAAAGAGAGAATTCACCACTGCTGCCTCATGTTCATTAGAAAATAAGAAACCATGTCCTCCAGGTCACATAGAATCAGACCCAGCTTTGATGGTCTCACGACAAAGGAAGCTAAAGCTCCTGAAAACAACATATATTTCAAGTGCCCAACCTCAGAGGCAGTTTATCAAGAAGTCCTTTAGGCCAGCAGAGCTCCATGTTTGTGGAGTTTTTAACCTGTCCCTTACTTATGGAAACTTCTCTACCACATCCAAGGTTGTGAACTCCTGAGCATTTTCCATTCCAGTTATATATTCACAGATTTTATAACTCTTCTCCACTAATTGTGTCTTACTTGGGGCGAAGGTAATGTCAAGGCATTGTTCTGGATGAGAGAGGGAAAATATTTTGTGTAGCACATATTTGATAGACATTGGATTCTTTTTCCTATTTTCCATTCAAAATACTGAATCCCTGACACTAACACATACCCTACTAGACTCTGACTACTAATCCTAATATGATGGAGAAAAATAACCCAAATAGAACAGAAATACAAGCAGGTCAGAGGAGGCATGGTGTATTTTTGAACTTTTCTTTTGCATAATAAATGGTAGGTGTTATAAATCTAGTGAATTTTTATTTGGAATAGTTTTTCATGTGTTTTTAAAATTAACAAATATGTGAATTCCTGCCTCCCTTTCTCTGTAGCCTATACAGCACATGTATTTTTATATGTACATATAGAATCCTACCTGGTATCACACGTACATTTTTGTGAGGTTGCTGACTCGGCAGATATAAATTGTTTGAAAAGACTACCCCTCTTAAACGCTGTTGGAACTAAAAATTCAACCTATGGGTGAGCTTCCTAGTACAACAACATTATACATAATTCCATGTTCAGTAATGTATATATTTTTGCATCAGTAGATGTTATATATTTCATTATAAATTTCATTTGGCATATATTGCTACTTTTTTTATGTTTCTCTGTGTGTTTTTTTGGTGTATATATATATATATATATATATATATATACTCTCCTGATTTATCAAAACATGAAATATATGTGTCTTATATACACTCTCTACATTCATACATTCATTCATGTTCATGCATGAGGAAATATAATCAACTTTTCTCAAGATTATTTTTGGAAATATTCATCCACCTGAAATACATATTTGTTTCCTTCTACTGACAACTCACTTCTGTGAATGGTGCATACAAATCCTAATAATTCTACAGTATCTGACCCAGTTTAACATCAATGCAAGTAGATGCCTATGGAACATGATGTGTATTTGACGTTCATTTATATTCAACACTGCTACATTAATATTTCTGCAGTTTTTGCACATCATAGGATATATATTTCATCCACAAGTTCACAACTTTATAGGTATTTTTTCACTTTTAATCATTTCCTGCTTCAGAACACATGTATTCCTCCCGGTTTCTTGACTGGTCTTTTCATGAGACTTCTCTGCAAACACATTTTTTTTTTTAATTTCATAATCAGTTTTGAAGCAAAACTCACACACTTTTCATGATAAACCGTAAATCTAATATCACCATTAGATGCATAACTGTTTGGAATGAATGATTGTATATCAATATTAGGTTTCCTGTATATTTTCAGAAATCAATTCAATCCATTATTTAAAGTTCGAACCAGTTATATTATTTATTCACAGAATGGTCTATTCATGCATTATCTCTATATTCATAGGCACAAGGTACACCTATTTGTACCCCCAATTAATTTATACGTCTTCAAAATATTGCTTTCCTACATATTTTACCCAGTTCATCATTGTGACTGACTCTTCACGTGTGCTGACATTTACATTCACTCTCTACCTGAAACCCTATTGCTAAAGAACTTTTGGTCCAAATCCTATACTCACTCTTTTATCTAAACCAACCGACTATTTTCCTAATCCTACCGAATATCCCTTTTTGACTGGATGTTCTCTTCCACATTCAATCATCCAAATTAGAAGGTCCTATGCCATAGTATATTGATTTAACTGAGACAACTGTGCAGGACATAAATCAATGCTAAGTATCCCAATCAAGGGCCCAATGCCCTTCTGGGCTTCAAAACTTACCTAGATTTCTGTTTTCATACTTATATTTCACCTATATATTCTTATAAATATCGCAGGTTCCTAATAAAAATATTCATTCCAGAGAATGATTCCTAACCCAAATTGAACATGTTTTTAACCCTAACCATACACTTTTCCCTCAATCTAATTTTACAGAAGAGCAGGGACAGAGTTGGTCTTACAATACAGGAATATAGGCGATCTTCCAGCTGCTGAAAATCTAAAAGGTCCATGCTGAAATGATCCTTGGAGAAGATGTAGGCAGCTATGAAGGACATGAGAGAGCAAAAGTCATCTTCCATGGCAAACAACCTGGTCAGGTTGATGGGATGTGTCTGAATTAGCCTCTCTCTTCCTAATGTAGAAAAGATGGACCAAACCATGCCTGTGTGGAGAGCTGTTCCCCTGTGCCTATGGTTGATACACCATTCTAACATATGAATGAGTCACAGCAAGTAGAGGCAGCCTCCATCTTTTGGGAACCATGTAAGCAACTGTTAAAACAAAGTGGTTTCCAAGGCAGTGACTTCATTCAGATCTTGAAGAAAGTGACATCACCTTACAGTTTTGGTAATGAAAGTCTGTGATCTTGGCATCCAGGAAACCAGGCACAGAGAGTCAAACCCACTCCATGTCCCAGTGGGCTCACTTGTTTGGATTTAACAAGACAGAGTCACTCTTTCTTTGTACCTACTGATGTGAGGACAGCCAAATGCCTGGAAACTATGAAGACTGGCCTTTCCAGAGAAAGCAGGTAGTTTCTCACCATGGGCTCCTGACAACTTCACAGAGTTGGCCAAAGAGACCAGATTGGAGACAGGACACGCCATTTTGGGGGAACATAGTATGGCCCACAAGTCAGAGGACACTCCGGATAGTCACAGACCTACTTGGGGAAAGGAGGTGACTTTTTGGGTGTGAGTGTGAGTTTGTGGTTTTGTCTCATGTTCTGAGAATAGTTAGGAAAGCTGGTTTGTTTGTTTTGGAGTGGACTGTGTCTAGTAAGTCCTTTGACAAGGTGAGTGTTTCTGTGTCTATATATCATACTGTGTCCGTGATTGTAGACATTAGAAAAGAGAATGCATCAATGGATGTGTCCTGTCTACGAGAAAGCTTCAAAGCATTCATCCTGTGCAATTTATGAATGGACTGCAGCTTGCCGTATGGATGGGCAACTCCTGCCATCTTTCTAAATTCCTGTTTTCTTCCTGAATTCTGGACACTCTCCAGAATACGCTCATGAATTTGTGTCCAAGATATGTACCACCTCCATCTCTGTGACATGGCCATGTACTGGATAGCTGATGGGAATGGTGAGTATCTCAGAAAACTCAGATATCAGTATGCCCAAGAAAGTCTCAGTGGAGAAACCCTGCTTTGGGCCTTTTGCTTACCTATTCTGTTGCCCTGAATGTCAGGAAGGTCTTTGCCTCAGGCCACACTTTGTGAAGCCTGCAGAAAATAGTTTTCAAATGGAAATGAATGGTCATTACCTGTGCCTCTTTGCTTAATTGCTTTGGAAATGGATGTTTCTGAATCAGCCTCCCGGCCTTTTGTGAGGCTGTGGCTTAGATTCACAGAACATGATGGGTCTAAAGAAAAATCCCATGTGTGCATCCCAAACCGAAATGGACAAAAGAGCTGTCAGAGTGGTTCTTACAATACAGGAAAGTTGGGGACCTTCCACCTGATGAGAACCTCAAATGTCCATGCACAAATGATACCTGGAGAAGTTGTAGGCAGGTATGAAGCACCTGAGAGAGCAAAAGTCATCTTCCATGGCAAACAACCTGGTCAGGATGAAGGGATGTGTCTGAATCTGAATCTCTCTCTTCTTATTGTAGAGAAGATGGACCAAACCAGGCCTGAGTGGAGAGCTGTTCCCGGGTGCCAATGGTTGATATACATTCTATCTTATGAAAGTGTCACAGGAAGTAGGGGCAACCTCCATCTTATGTTACCCTTGGAAGCAACTGTTAGGACAAAGTGGTTGCCAAGGCAGTGACCTCATTCAGTTTCAAAGAATGTGACATACCTCATTTCCTTGGTGATGGAACTCTCTGAACTTGGTATCCAAGAAGCCAGGCACCCAGAGGCAGTCCCATTCCCAGTCCCAGTTGGCTCACTTGTTTGGATTTACCAAGGACAGAGTCAGTTTTCTTGGTACCTAATGATGTGAGGATGGCCAAATGCCAGGAGAGCTCTGAAGATGGACCTTTCCTGAGAAAACAGGTAGTGGCTAACCACTTTTTCCTGACATCTTCACAGAGTTGGTCAAGGAAACAAGATCTGAGAGAAGACAGGCCATTTCGGGGGAACATAGTATGGCCCACCAGTCAGTGGACACTCTGGATAGTCACAGACCTACTTGGGGGAAGGAGGTGCCTTTGTGGGAGTGGGTGTGGGTTTGTTGTTTTGTCTCATGTTCTGAGAATAGATAGGAAAGGCGGTTTGTTTGGTTTGGAGTGGACAGTTTCTAGTAAGTCATTTGACACGGCGAGTGTTTCTGTTTCTTTGTATCCCACTGTGTCCGTTGTTGTAGACATTAGAAAAGAGAATGCATTAATGGATGTGTCCTGTCTAGTATAAATATTCCCATAATTCATCCTGCCCAATATATGAATGGACTGCAGCTTGTCTTATCGATGTGCAACACCTGCTATCTTTCTAAGTTCTTGTTTTCTTCCTGAATTCTGGCCACTCTCCAGAATAGGCTCATGGATTTGTGTCCAAAATATGTACCACCTCCAAGCTCTGTGACATGGCCATGTACTGGATAGCTGAAGAGAATGGCGAGCATCTCAGAAAACTCAGATATCAGTGTGACCAGGAAAGTCTCAGTGCAGAAACCTTGCTTTGGGCCTTTTGCTTACTTATTGTTGTGTTGCACTGAATGTCAGGAAGGTCTTTGCCTCAGGCCACCCCTTTGTGAAGCCTGAAAAAACAGTTTTCAAATGGAAATGAATGGGCCTCACCTGTGGCTCTTTGCTTAATTGCTTTGGAAAGGGATGTGTCTTTATCAGCCTCTTGGACCTGTGTGTGGCTGTGACTTAGATTCTCAGCACCTGATGGATCTTAAGAATGATCCCATGTGAGCTTCCAAAACCAAAATGGCAAAAAATATCATTCATTGTGCATGAAGTCTCTTGCCTTCCTCTGTTAGGTTCCTGCACTTCATCAAATGAGAATAGGGATTCTTTGGGTCAAATGAGTTCTTCAAAGCACTGCAGAGGTACTTGTGTTTTCGCATGACTCACCTAAAGAATCGATACTAAAATCAGTAGGCTCAAATTGGAGAAACACAGAAGTATTAACGGCAGGCTTATTTGTTCACTCCTGGTTCACAGAAACAGTGTCAAGGCTACCCTGACTTTAGGCAAATGAGGGACAAACGAGCAGATTTTGGACACTGTCTTGGGCTGCGCCCCTCATGGAAACTTCCAGCCAGAGGTTAAGATGATTGACTATATGGATAAGATGAGGCCATGTGGGAGTGTTTTGGTTTTAATTTTGGTCATTTGTGTGGCATTGGAAAAAATGACTGGGTCCACGTGGGCTTGAACTCTGGTGTGATTCCCTTAGAGACTGGGTTTTGGAATGAACTCAGAGAAGCATTGGCATGAATTTTGTTGGGATATTAAGAGGCCACACATGAAAGTCGCTCTTGGAAACTGAGACCTAGGCCCCGGGTGGATTTCCACAGAGGCCTGGGAATCTCAGCAAGGATATCACATGATTTTATTCTTAAAGAAATGGCAGCCATAGTTGAGAGTCAAAACACACATGGACCTCACATTGTAGACCTCAATGGGCCTGCCCTAATGTGACCGTTTGTCCACTCTTTGGGAATCCGTGCCTGTGAGAGTTCTCCAGAGATTTTATTGAAATGATCTTCCTCACCATTTAATGTTTGCTGAATGAACTGAAACCCACAGTGCCTCCAATTTCATGCTTGAAAAATGGCTAGATAAATACCATGAAATTTTTGAAATTCCTATGACCAGGTGGCACTAGAGAAACATTGGATGTCCTGTTGCTGATCATGAGTATACCAGACAGTGCCTTGATTTACTGAGTTTCATGAAAATGGTGTAGAACAGAGATGCCAGTAAGTTGGAGCCTGCTGAGTAGTGGGTCTAGAGCAGTGGTGGGGAGGTGTTTGAGTATAAAACATCCGTGGTAGAGCCATGTGGATCTACCACTGGATTCCAAATGGCTTGTAACTGACATGGTGCAGCCAGCAGACCCTTATATGTAAAGGCATCTTGTTATATGGAGAGTTTTCAGAGGAAAATTAAGAATCAGGTTGATATAGACAAGGGGGCAATGGGGCAAGCTGTGAGAGATAGGAGCCTAGTTGGTGCATTCTCTGCAGACCCTGACCCACCACACTGACGAACTCCCTCCAGCACTGTGTCTCAGTTTAGCTCCTAGTATTTCGTGAAACAAATACCCAAACTCACAGTGCAGAAGCAAAACACCACAAAAAGTGGAGGAGGACCAAATGGCTATGGCTTCACAGTCCACATGGGGAGACACTTAGTCCCCAGTGGCCTCAGTTTACCTACAAAGAGAGGATTCAGCACTGCTTCATCTTGTTCATTGGAAAATAAGAAACCATGTCCTCCAGGTCACATAGATGCAGACCCAGCTTTGATGGTCTCACTACAGAGGAAGCCAAATCTCCTGAAAACAACAAATATTTCAAGTGCGGAAGCTCAGAGGCAGTTTCTCAAAAAGTTTTTAGGCCAGCAGAGCTCCATGTTTGTGGAGTGTTGACCCTGTTCCTTAGATTTGGAAACTCCTCTACCACCTCCAAGGTTGTGAACTCCTGAGCATTTTCCATTCCAGATATGCATTCACTGATTCTGTAACTCTTCTCCTCTAATTGTGTCTTACTTGGGGTGAAGGTAATGTCAAGGCATTGTTCTGGATGAGAGCGGGAGGATATTTGTGCAGCATATATTTACATACACATTGGATTCATTTTCCAATTTTCCATTCGAAATACTGAATCCCTGACACTAACCCATACCTACTAGACTCAGACTATTCATCCTAATATAATGGAGAAAATTAACCCAACACAATAGAAATACAAGCACTTCAGAGGGGACATATTGTATAGTTGGACTTGACATTTGCATTATATAAGGTAGGAGTTATAAATCTAGTCAAATTTTAATTGAAATATTCTCCATGTGTTTTTAAACTTAACAAATATGTGAATTCTTGTTTCCCTTTTCTGTAGCCTATTCACACATGTATATTTATATGCATATATAGAAACCTACCAGGTATCACATGTACATTTTTGTGAGGTGGCTGTCTTGGCAGATACAAATTGTGAGAAGAGTTCACTCCTCCTAAATGCAGTTGGAAATGAAAATTCAACCTATAGGAGAGCGTCCTAGTAGAACAACATTATACATTAACTCATGTTCAATAAAATAAATATTTTTGCATTTGTGGATGATACATATTTACTGATGAATTTCGATTGGCATTTATATTGGTACTTTTTAATGCCTGTGAGTGTTGTGTGTGTGTGTGTGTGCGTGTGTGTGTATATATATAGATATAGATATAGATGTAGATATAGATATAGACATACTCTCCAAATTTTTCAAAATATGAAATATATGTGTCTAATATACACTCTCCAAATTAATTCATGTTCATGTATGTGGATTTATAATCCACTTTTCACAAGATTATAATCAGAAATATTCATCCACCTGAAATACATATTTGTTTCCTAGTACTGAAAACTAACTTCAGTGAATGTTGCATACAAATCCTAATTATTCTACAGTAACTGACCCAGTCTAACATCAATGCAAGTAGACTCCTATGGGACATGATATGTAATTTGTCATTCATTTGTATTCGACACTGATACATTATTGTTTCTTCAGTTTTTGCACATCACAGGATATACATTTCATCCACAAGTTCACAAATTAATAAGCATTTGTTTCAACTTTAATCACTTCTTGCTTCAGAACTCATGTATTGTCAGGGTTTCTTGACTGGTCTTTTATGAGACTTCTTTCCAAACACATTATTTTGAATTTCCATAATCATTTTGATGCAAAACTCACACACTCTTCATGATAAACCAAAACACTAATATTTCCATTACATATATACCTGGTTGGAATGAATGATTGTATATCAATATACGATTTCCTTTAATTTTTCAGATATCAGTACAATTCATTATTTAAAGTTCAAAAAAGTTATATTATTTATTCACAGTATGGTCTATTCATGATTTTTCTCTATGTTCCTAGAAACAGGGTACACCTCTTTGTACCCCCGATTCTCATTTTACATCTTCAATATATTGCTCCCAGAAATGGTGAAAGAAATACTCATGTCACCTCATTATCACAGTAATATTCTGGACAAAAAATGGAAAGGTCACACTTATGATTGTACCAAAGCCTAAATGGAAAGTGAACATGGATTTCTAAAAACATCCATGTCCAGGTTGCCTAATGCTGTCAATTGTCAATTCTATTGGTGACTACATATTTGTTTTTTTCCTAATTTATATATTCAAACTCAACCCTGTTGAAAATGTCTAATTCTGTCACTCACTTTATACTTTGCCTGATTTTGTAATGTTTCTATTGATATCTGCTTTTCTACATATTTTCCCCAGTTCCACATAGTGACTGACTCTTCATATGTGCTGACATTTACATTCACTCTACAACCGAAAGTCTATTGCTAAAGAACTTTTGGTCCAAATCCTTTACTCACTCTTCTTCCTAAACCTACCGACTATCTTCCTAATCCTACTGAATATCCCTTTTTGACTGGATGTTCTCTTCTAAATTCAATCATCCAATGTACAAGGTCCTATGCCATTGTATATCGAATTATCTGAGGCATCTTTGCAGAACATAATTCAAAGCTAAGTATCCGAATCAAGGGCAAAACCCTTCTGTGCTTCAAATCATACCTAGATTTCTGTTTTCCTACTTATATTTCACCTCCATATTCTTTTAAATATTGCAGGTTCCCAATACCATTATTCATCACACAGAATCACTCGTAACCCATATCAAACCTGTTTTTAACCCCAGGTTTACACTGTTCCCTCAATCATTTTACAGAAGAGCAGGGACAGAGTGGTTCTTACAATACAGGAAAGTTGGGGACCTTCCACCTGATGAGAACCTCAAATGTCCATGCACAAATGATACCTGGAGAAGTTGTAGGCAGGTATGAAGCACCTGAGAGAACAAAAGTCATCTTCCATGGCAAACAAACTGGTCAGGATGAAGGGATGTGTCTGAATCTGCATCTCTCTCTTCTTATTGTAGAGAAGATGGACCAAACCAGGCCTGAGTGGAGAGCTGTTCCCGGGTGCCAATGGTTGATATACATTCTACCTTATGAAAGTGTCACAGGAAGTAAGGGCAACCTCCATCTTATGTTACCCTTGGAAGCAACTGTTAGGACAAAGTGGTTGCCAAGGCAGTGACCTCATTCAGTTCCAAAGAATGTGACATACCTCATTTCCTTGGTGATGGAACTCTCTGAACTTGGTATCCAAGAATCCAGGCACCCAGATGCAGTCCCAGTCCCAGTCCCAGTGGGCTCACTTGTTTGGATTTACCAAGGACAGAGTCAGTTTTCTTGGTACCTAATGGTGTGAGGATGGCCAAATGCCAGGAGAGCTCTGAAGATGGACCTTTCCTGAGAAAACAGGTAGTGGCTAACCACTTTTTCCTGACATCTTCACAGAGTTGGTCAAGGAAACAAGATCTGAGAGAAGACAGGCCATTTCGGGGGAACATAGTATGGCCCACCAGTCAGAGGACACTCCGGATAGTCACAGACCTACTTGGGGGAATGAGGTGCCTTTGTGGGAGTGGGTGTGGGTTTATTGTTTTGTCTCATGTTCTGAGAATAGATAGGAAAGGCGCTTTGTTTGGTTTGGAGTGGACAGTTTCTAGTAAGTCATTTGACACGGCGAGTGTTTCTGTTTCTGTGTATCCCACTGTGTTTGTTGTTGTAGACATTAGAAAAGAGAATGCATTAATGGATGTGTCCTGTCTAGTATAAATCTTCCCATAATTCATCCTGCCCAATATATGAATGGACTGCAGCTTGTGTTATCGATGTGCAACACCTGCTATCTTTCTAAGTTCTTGTTTTCTTCCTGAATTCTGGCCACTCTCCAGAATAGGCTCATGGATTTGTGTCCAAAATATGTACCACCGCCAAGCTCTGTGACATGGCCATGTACTGGATAGCTGAAGAGAATGGCGAGCATCTCAGAAAACTCAGATATCAGTGTGACCAGAAAAATCTCAGTGCAGAAACCCTGCTTTGGGCCTTTTGCTTACTTATTGTTGTGTTGCACTGAATGTCAGGAAGGTCTTTGCCTCAGGCCACCCCTTTGTGAAGCCTGAAGAAAACAGTTTTCAAATGGAAATGAATGAGCCTCACCTGTGGCTCTTTGCTTAATTGCTTTGGAAAGGGATGTGTCTTTATCAGCCTTTGGACCTGTGTGTGGCTGTGACTTAGATTCTCAGCACCTGATGCATCTTAAGAATGATCCCATGTGAGCTTCCAAACCAAAATGGCAAAAAATATCATTCATTGTAGATGAAGTTTCTTGCCTTCCTCTGTTAGGTTCCTGCACTCAATCAAATGAGAATAGGGATTCCTTGGGTCAAATTAGTTCTTCAAAGCCCTGCAGAGGTGCTTGTGTTTTCGCATGACTCTAAATCACCTAAAGAATCGATACCTCAAATCAGTAGGCCTGAAATTGGAGAAACAAAGAAGTATTAAAGGCAGGCTTATTTGTTCACTCCTGTTTCACAGAAACGGTGTCCAGGCTACCCTGACTTTAGGCAAATGAGGGGCCAAGAAGCTGATTTTGGACACTGTCTTGGGGTGCGCCCCTCATGGAAACCTCCAGCCAGAGGTTAAGATGATTGACTATAAGGAATAAGATGAGGGCCATGTGGGAGTGTTTTGGTTTTGATTTTGGTCATTTGTGTGGCATTGGAAAAAATGACTGGGTACACGTGGGGTTGAACTCTGGTGTGATTCCCCTTAGAGACTGGGTTTTGGAAATGAACTCAGAGAAGCATTGCCATGAATTTTTGGGATTTTAAGAGGCCACGCATGAAAGTCGCTCTTGGAAACTGAGACCTAGGCCCCGGGTGGATTTCAACAGAGGCCTGGAAATCTCAGCAAGGATATCACATGATTTTATTCTTAAAGAAATGGCAGCCATAGTTGAGAGTCAAAACACACATGGACCTCACATTGTAGACCTCAATGGGCCTGGCCTAATGTGACCTTTTGTCCACTCTTTGGGAAGCGGTGCCTGTGAGAGTTCTCCAGAGATTTCATTGAAATGAGCTTCCTCACCATTTAATGTTTGCTGAATGAACTGAAATCCACAGTGCCTCCAACTTCATGCTTGAAAAATGGCTAGATAAATACCATGAAATTTTTGAAATTCCTATGACCAGGTGGCACTGGAGAAACATTGGATGTCCCTGTTGCTGATCATCATTATACCAGACAGTGCCTTGACTTACTGAGTTTCATGAAAATGGTGTAGAACAGAGATGCCAGTAAGTTGGAGCCTGCTGAGTAGTGGGTCTAGAGCAGTGGTGGGGAGGTGTTTGATAAAACATCCGTGGTAGGGCCATGTGGATCTACCATTGGATTCCAAATGGCTTGTAACTGACATGGTGCAGCCAGCAGACCCTTATACGTAAAGGCATCTTGTTATATGGAGAGTTTTCAGAGGAAAATTAAGAATCAGGTTGATATGGACAAGGGGGCAATGGGCAAGCTGTGAGAGATAGGAGCCTAGTTGGTGCATTCTCTTGGAGACCCTGACCCACCACACGTGACAGAACTCCCTCCAGCACTGTGTCCCAGGTTAGCTCCTAGTATTTCGTGAAACAAATACCAAACTCACAGTGCAGCATTAAAAACACCACAAAAATGGAGGAGGACCAAATGGCTTCACAGTCCACACGGGGAGACACTTAGTCCCTAGTGGCCTCAGTTTACCTACAAAGAGAGGATTCCTCACTGCTTCATCTAGTTCATTGGAAATAAGAAACTATGTCCTCAAGGTCACATACATGCAGACCCAGCTTTGATGGTCTCACTACAAAGGAAGCCAAATCTCCTGAAAACAACATATATTTCAAGTGTGGAAGCTCAGAGGCAGTTTCTCAAAAAGTTTTTAGGCCAGCAGAGCTCCATGTTTGTGGAGTGTTTACCCTGTCCCTTAGTTTTGGAAACTGCTCTACCACCTCCAAGGTTGTGAACTCCTGAGCATTTTCCATTCCAGATATGTATTCACTGATTTTGTAACTCTTCTCCTCTAATTGTGTCTTACTTGGGGTGAAGGTAATGTCAAGGCATTGTTCTGGATGAGAGCAGGAGGATATTTGGGCAGCATATATTTACATACACATTGGATTCATTTTCCAATTTTCCATTCGAAATACTGAATCCCTGACACTAACCCATACCTAGTAGACTCAGACTATTCATCCTAATATAATGGAGAAAATTAACCCAACACAATAGAAATACAAGCACTTCAGAGTAGACATGTTGTATAGTTGGACTTGTCATTTGCATTATATAAGGTAGGAGTTATAAATCTAGTCAAATTTTAATTGAAATATTCTCCATGTGTTTTTAAACTTAACAAATATGTGAATTCTTGTTTCCCTTTTCTGTATCCTATTCACACATGCAATTTTATATGCATATATAGAATCCTACCAGGTATCACACGTACATTTTTGTGAGGTGGCTGTCTTGGCAGATACAAATTGTGAGAAGAGTTCACTCCTCCTAAATGCTGTTGGAAATGAAAATTCAACCTATAGGAGAGCGTCCTAGTAGAACAACATTATTCATTAACTCATGTTCAATAAAATAAATATTTTTGCATTTGTGGATGATATATATTTACTGATGAATTCGATTGGCATTTATATTATTTCTTTTTAATGTCTGTGAGTGTTGTGTGTGTGTGTTGTGTGTGTGTGTGTGTGTGTGTGTGTGTTTATATATATATATATATATATAGATAGATATAGATATAGATATACTCTCCAAATTTTTCAAAATATGAAATGTATGTGTCTAATATACACTCTCTAAATTCATTCATGTTCATGTATGTGGATTTATAATCCACTTTTCACAAGATTATAATCAGAAATATTCATCCACCTGAAATACATATTTGTTTCCTAGTACTGAAAACTAACTTCAGTGAATGGTGCATACAAATCCTAATTATTCTACAGTAACTGACCCAGTCTAACATCAATGCAAGTAGACTCCTATGGGACATGATATGTAATTTGTCATTCATTTGTATTCGACACTGGTACATTATTATTTCTTCAGTTTTTGCACATCATAAGATATACATTTGCCAAGGCAGTGACCTCATTCAGTTCCAAAGAATGTGACATACCTCATTTACTTGGTGATGGAACTCTCTGAACTTTGTATCCAAGGAGCCAGGCACCCAGAGGCAGTCATAGTCTCAGTCCCAGTGGGCTCACTTGTTTGGATTTACCAAAGATAGAGTCAGTCATTCTTGGTACCTACTGAAGTGAGGATTACCAAATGCCTGGAGAGCTCTGAAGAGGGAGCTTTCCTGAGAAAGCAGGTAGTGGCTCTCCACTTTTTCCTTACAACTTTACAGAGTTGGCCAAGGAAAACAGATCTGAGAGAGGACAGGCCATTTCGGAAGAACAGAGTATGGCCACCAGTCAGAGGACACTCTGGTAGGTCACACACCTATGGGGAAGGAGGTGCCTTTTTGGGAGTGGGTGTGGGTTTGTGGTTTGTCTCATGTTCTGAAAATAGGTAGGAATGGCGGTTTGTTTGTTTTGGAGTGAACTGTTTCCGGTAAGTCGTTTGAAGAGGTGAGTGTTTCCATGTCTGTGTATCCCACTGTGCCTGTGGTAGTAGACATGAGAAAAGAGAATGCAGCAATGGATGTGTCATGTCTAGTATAAAGCTTCCCAGCATTCATCCTGCATAATTTATGAATGGAGTGTGGCTTGCCTTATGCATGGGCAACACCTAATACTTTCCTAAGTTCCTGTTTTCTTCCTGAATTCTGGCCACTCTCTAGAATAGGATCATGGTTATGTGTCCAACATATGTACCAAATCCAAGGTCTTTGACATGGCCATGTACTGGATATCTGAATGGAATGGCCAGCATCTCAGAAAACTCAGATATCAGTGTGACCAGGAAAGTCTCAGTGGAGATACCCTGCTTTGGGCCTTTTGCTTACCTATTGTTCTGTTGCCCTGAATATCAGGAAGGTCTTTGTCTCATGCATCCCCATTGTTAAGCCTGAAGAAAACCGTTTTCAAATGGAAATGAATGTGCATCACCTCTGGCTCTTTGCCTAATTTCATTGGAAAAGGATGTGTCTGATTCAGGCCCTTTGCCCTGTTTTAGGCTGTGACTTAGATTCTCAGCACCTGATGGATGTAAAGAAAGATCCCATATGTGCATCTAAACCAAAATGGAAAAACGTTCAATCAATGTGCATGAATTATATTGCCTTCCTTTGTTAGGTTTCTGAAATCCATCATGTCAGAATAGGGATTCTTTGGGTGAAATGAGTTCTTCAAATCTCTGCAGAGGTGCTTGGCTTTTCTCATGACTCCAATTCACAAAAAGAATCTAGACCCCACAGTCAGAGAGCCTCAAATTGGAGAAGTGAAGCAGTATTAAGGGCAGGCCTATTTGATCACTCCTGGTTCACAGGAAGGGTGTCCAAGCCACCCTGACATTCTGCAAATGAGGGGCAAGGGAGCTTATTTTGGACACTGTCTTGGGATGTGCCTCTCATGAAAACCTCCATCCAGATGTTATGATGAGTATCTTTATGGTAGAAGATGAGGGCCATGTAGGAGTGTTTTGGTTATAATTGTGGTCATTTGTGTGGCAGTTGGAAGAGATGACTGGGTCCACCTGGGCTTGAATTCTGCTGTGATTCCCCTTAGAGACTGAGTTCTGGAACTGACCTCAGAGAAGTATTGACATGAATTGTGTTGGGATTTTAGGAAGCCAGGAATGAGAGTTGCCATTGGAACCTGGGATCAAGGCCCAGAGTGGCTTTCCACAGAACACTGGGAATCACAGCCAGGATATTACATGATTTTATTCTGAAAGACTTGGCAGGCATAATTGAGATTCAAAACACACTTGGACCTCGCTTTGTAGACCTCAATGGGCCTGGCTTCATGTGACTTTTTGGCCACTCTTTGGGTAGACTTGCCTGTGAGAGTGCTCCAGAGATTTCCCTGAAATTAGCTTCCTCACCATTTAATGGTTCCTGAATGAATTGAAACCAACATTGCCTCCAAATGCATCTGTGAAAAAATGCTAGATAATTACCATGAAGTTTTAGAAATTCCGATGACCAGCTGGCACTGGAGGACCTTTGATGTCCTGTTGATGATCATGAGTATACCAGACAGGGACTTGATTGACTGGGTTTCATGAAAATGGTGTAGAACAGAGATGCCAGTAAGTTGGGGCCTGGTAAGTAGTGGGCCTAGAGCTGTGTTATGCAAATGTGTGATAAAACATCTGTGGTGGGGCCATGTGGATCTTCCATTTGCTTCCAAATGGCTGTGACTGACATGGTGCAACCATCACACCCATATATGTAAAGGCATATTTTTATATGGAGAGGTTTCAGGGCAATGTTCAATATCATGTTGTTATTGTCAAGGGGGAAAGCTACTTGAGATAGAACCCTGGTTGGTGCATTCTCCTGGAGACCCTGCCAACCACACCTGACAGAACTCCCTTCAGCACTGTGTCCCATTTGAACTCGTTGTATTTCATGAAGCAAATACCAAACTCCCAGTGCAGCAGCAAGAAACACCACGAAAATTTGAGGATGACCATTGGTTCCACAGTCCACACCGGAAGACCCTTAGCCCTCAGTGGCCAAAGTTTACCTACAAAAAGAGAATTCATCACTGCTGCCTCATTTTTATTTGAAAATAAGTAACCATTTCCTCCAGGTCACATAGATGCAGATCCAGCTTTGATGGTTTCACTACAAATAAAGCTAAAGCTCCTGACAACAACATATATTTCAAGTGCCCAACCTCAGAGGCAGATTCTCAAAAAGTCTTTTGGCCAGCAGAGCTCCATGTTTGTGGAGTGTTTACCCTGTCTCTTACTTTTGGAAACTCCTCTACCACCTCCAAAGATGTGAAATCTGGAGCATTTTCCATTCTAGATATGTATTCACAGATTTTCTAACTCTTCTCCTCTAATTGTGTCTTACTTGGGGCGAAGGTAATGTCAAGGCATTGTTCTGGAGGAGAGTGGGAAGATTTTTCCGTAGCATATATTTGCATACACATTGGATTTAGTGTCCTATTTTCAATTCAAAATACTGAATACCTGACTCTAACCCATACCCTACCAGACTCTGACTACTAATCCTAATATGATGGAGAAAAATAACCCTTAAAGAATAGAAATACAAGCAGTTCAGAGTAGGCATGGTGTATAGATGGACTTGCCTTTTGCATGATACAGAGTTGGAGTTATAAATCTAGTCAATTGTTTGTTGAAATAGTTGTCCTTGTATTTTTAAGGTTAACAAATATGTGAATTCCTGTCTCCCTTTCTCTGTATTCTTATATGCACATATAGATTCCTATCTGGTACCACACGTACATTCTTGTGAGGTGGCTGACTTGGCAGATACAAATTGTTAGAAGAGATCACTCCTACTAAACCCTGTTGGAACTGAATATTCAACCTATGGGTGAGCTTGCTAGTTGAACAGCATTATACATAAATCCATGTTCAGTAAAATGAATATTTTTAGATCTGTGGATGGTATATATTTTATAATGAATTTTGATTGACATATATATTGCTACTTTTTTGTCTGTGTGTTTGTTTTATGTATATGTATATATATGTATATATATATATATATGTATATATATATATGTATATATATATATATATATATATATATATATATATACACTCTCCAGATTTTACAAAATATGAAATATATGTGTCTTATATTCACTTCCTAAATTCATTCATGTTCATGTATGTGGATTTATAATCAACTATTCACAAGATTATTCTCAAAATATTCATCCACCTGAAATTTGCCCAATGCTCTCAAATGTCAATCCTATTTGTGACTACATATTTGTTTCTTTCTAAGATTATATATTTAAACTCAACCTGTTCAAAATGTCTAATCCTATCACACACTTTATACTTTGCCTGATTTTGTAATGTCTCTATTGATATATGCTTTCCTACATATTTTCCCCACTTCATCATTGTGACTGACTCTTCACTTGTGCTGACATTTACATTCACTCTCTAATCGAAATCCTATTGCTAAGAAACTTTTGTTCCAAATCTTATACTCACCCTTCTTCCTAAACTTACTGACTATCTTCCTAATGCTACAGACTATCCCTTTTTGACTGGATGTTCTCTTCTACATTCAATCATCCAAGTAAACGTGGTGCGAGCTTCAGATGAGGAGACTACCAACAGGCTATCTCATGCAACATCAAAGGGTTTATTGGGTGTCCAGAATGCTGGGGTTCAGAGCTCACCTGAATAGAGCAGATAGCCCTGAGAATAGCTGAAGTAGAGCTTATATACTTTCCCTGGAGAGAGAAGGGAGGGAATTGTATTGATGGGTCAGGGCGAGTGGGCTGTTTGCATGCAACTGGGAGAGGGAGTACATTCTGCAATTTGGCAGCTGGGGATAGAACATTCTGGGAACAAGTTTTGCAAACATTTCTCAAGATTTCAACAGTGTTCTGTTAAGCATACAGAAAAACAAGATGTGACAAGTACCTATTTTATTAATATTTCATTCCCCACTTCTTCTTCTGGCTAATTTTAATCATAAAAATGATCATTGGAGGGTGTCACATTCAATGTCTGCTAGTGGGGTATTACCATAAGTTTAACTCGTCCAATTTGAGCCTGGAGAAAAGACATTACACGGTTGAGCAAACAGGGTTTTATAGTTAGCAATAATATGAGGATTATTATTGGACCGGCCAGGGTTGATAAAAACGTAGTTAACCAGGGGGACTGTGTGAACCAAGACTCAAGCCACCCTTTTGGGCCCTCTCTCACTTGTTGATGCTCTTCAAGGTGTCTTTTAAATTTACTCATAGATTTTATTACGACTCCAGTATAGTCAGCATAAAAACAACATTCTTCCCTCAATGCAGCACAAAGGCCCCCTTCTCTAATGAAGAGGAGGTCCAACCCTCAACTGTTCTGTAAAACAACTTCAGAGAGAGAGGTTAAAGTTTCATGCAAAGCCCTGAAGGAGGTTTCTAATATCTTACTTTTGCTTTATTGCTGCTTCTGATTGGGTCATCTTTTGTGTCCCATGGACAATGCCACTGGTTCCTCTGCCCACCCGTGCAGCAACTCGTATTCCTAATAGGATGGCTAAAGTGAGGGATATATGTTCCCAGTGGAACCGGTTGTATGCCCCCCCTATTTGATCTTCAAATGAACCTGTGTCATGATAGAGCACTCTGGGAAACATCTGCAGCATTACACAATTTATCACATATCTTGATCATTTCATGAAAACATAAACGATGTTTAAGTATATAGAATTATGCTGTTGTAGGCACTGACAAAGCAAGGCACCTAAGATAGCACTCAAGAGAGGGAAACAGTCCTATTTGGTTGCAACCGGATTCAGAGGGCATTGCTTCTATTGTAATCAATTAATCCCCTGAAACTCAAGTTTAGGTAGTTTCAGAATTTTGTACCCAACATATAAGGGATGGGGCTCAGAAGTTCACAGTCTTCAGAAGTTTAAAAAAGCAGTATTTGTTTCTGTTATTCCTTCTGTTCTGGGCAAGTTAACTTTTCAAGGACACCTGGGAGGAGGAGAGCTTTTTCTTCCCTTTCTTATTTTCCCCCTGCCAGCTGTTACCATGGAGCCCGGTTGGTAATTTCTTTATCTTAGAAATGTAGCCATCTCTGTGAAGCCCCAGCTGAAGGCCAGAGGACTTGTTCACATATTTTGTGAAAAACTTGTTAGGGGTTGTCTAGCTTAGAAGTACTGAGATTTTTAGCCAGTGGCCAAGTAGAACAGGGCAATACGAAAGAGAAAGTTTATCTACATTAAAGTCTTTATTGGGACTGTTTGGCTGAAAGTTCAAAACTCAGCCATGGTGAAGACTTCTGAAGAAGGTCATTTAAGACTTTTCTGTGTGCCTGGTACAGAGGGGGAAAGACGGGGAAGGTGGGGCTGAGAGCACCTCCGAGGATCTGAGAATGAGGGAAAAGAGAGATGTAAAAGAATAATGCGAAAGGGTATTGGGAATTTCCTAGCAGCAAACTTGAGCAGTAGATCAGGTAGAGCAGAGTGAAAGAAGGGAGTGAGGATCCCAAAATCCTGTGAGGGACTTTAAATTTTAGTAACCTGTTTTCAGTGATGACAAAGCAACTTTAAAGGCCAATTATATTACATCTTGGATAAGGGTCTCAGGGCTCTCCTCAGCTCGTTTGAGCATTGGGTTAGCTGGTAAGAGGACCTGGTGGGACCCGGTGAGGGCACTGACAGGAGATGAGAGGAATGAGTCGGTGGCGCGGTACCTATGTACCTGCTACCTCAGCAAGGGGGCGATGGTCTGAGAACTGGTGGAGCTTTTGGTTCCTGATCTAGTTATTGGAGGGGAGAAATCAAGTTGCTGAGATGGGAGTGACATCAGAGGGTCTGGAGCAGAAGGCTGAGGATAATGATCTATTGGAGAAGCATAGTTCAGGATGTGAGTGAGGGAGGGAAAAGGCTTCCACATAGGGGAATTTCCTTTCACTCTTTTGAGCACTTGCAGAAGTTAAAAAGGTCACGCAAAATTTGAGGATCTAGAGACCCCTCTGGGTGCCATAGTTTTTGGTTGTCTAATTGGTAATGTGGCCAATGCTGTGTACTGAATTTGATGAAGAATTGGGGTTCCATCAGGCAGCCCCTGTATGCACACATTCCCATGACATACAGAAAAAGTCGGCCTTTCCCCCACACAGCCATTACTCTTTGTGGCTTTGATAGTCTGCCAGGCAAACTTAGTAATCTAGACTAGCCAACCTGCATCTGGCTCGCGTGTCCCTGCATCCATAATGTTTGTTTCCATTATCTATGGTACAGAAGGGATTTAATGGTATTTTAGTGGGATCCTCTTCATCAGGGATATCACAATAGGAAATACCTATAGCCAGCTAACAAATGTCTGGGTGGAGAGATGGCCACCAGGTCCCTAAGGGGGCTGTATGCGAGATAGACCATACTTCTTTTCCAGTAGGATTTGTGATCAGCCATCACTGCTTAATGGGCTGATGAGGGTTAGGACTACTTGTAGCCAAGGGGAGAGTATATAACCTTATTCACATTGCAAATACACAATTTGAAACTGTTACCAGTCTTTTTCAGTTTCCAGAAAGATTCTGTACAGGGAGCAGGCTTGAGATGAGAGGCATGGATCCAGGAAGTGATTCTGTTTACGTTTACCACTGTAGGTGTTATAATAGCACCTGGTATGGTCCTTTTTAGCGGGGTACCAGGGATGACACCTGATATCATCTTACATAGATGAAATCTCTTACTTGATATGGATGTGGAATCCCCTGGTTCCCAGTTGGGTAGGCAGGGGCCAGCTGTTTTCACAGGTATTACTGAGTTCTTTCAAGATCTTTAAGTCTGTCAAGCAAGGGGGTGTGGAAAGGATCTTTAGGTCTTACAGTTGGGCTTAGGTCCCCTACTGGAGGAGGGCCACCATAAAGAATTTCACACTTGGTAAGGTTACTCAAAGAAACAAAGGGATTTTTTCTTGCATGAAACATTGCATAAGGCAGGAGCATAGTCCAATCTTATGCTGGTCTCTAAGCTTAATTTCGTTAAGGTCTCTTTAATGGTTCTATTCATTCTTTCTACTTGTCTTGAACTCTGTGGTCTATAAGCACAAATTAACTTCCAATTAATCCCCAGGTTCCTGGCTAACCCCTGACTTACCTGGGCCATGAACATCGGTCCATTGTCAGATCCTATTACCGGCTTAGCTTCCTCCAATGGTAGAAAGGCTTAGTCAGCAGCAGCGGAATCACTTAGAGTGTGTTTTGTGTTAGGGGACGAAGGCAGGGGATAAGGAGGGGGAGAAGAGTCCAGTAGAGTCAAATCTGTGACTCAGGGAGAACATAGGGTGGAGGAGGAGGAGGTTGAGAGGGTTTGAGAGATCATGGGGGAAGGAGTAGGAGCAGAGGTAGGGGCAAGGAAAGGCTTCACCCATGGAGGAGGAGATTTGCAGAGGTCCTGCCAAGTTAAGATATATGTCTGTTGATCCGGATGGCTATGTGGCACTGGCTGAAAGACAATACCTCTGACTTTTTAAATTAGTGGGAAGTAGAAAGATCCTTCTAGGGGCCATACGACTCCAAAGATGGGCCATTCTGAGGCACAGAGATTCTGCCAGGTCCAGCGTTTTACTAAAAAAAGAAAGATTCTGAGCCCTTAAGCGGACTTTGGTCCAGTGATCAAGGGTCAGGAACAGAGGCATTGACGTGCTCTGTTCCATAATGAAAGTTCCACAAACAGTAAAAGCAAGGACACACGACACAGATAAGACAAGACCATAAAGACAGGCAATGAACGTCCAACACTGAGACCAGGAATGAGTAGCCGGCAAAACCCAATGGTATGGCAATAACGAATCTAAAAGAAAATATCACTGAGTCGAGAAGACTATTGTTCCTTGATTTCCCGAGTTCTCTGCGGGGTCCTCCAGAGAGGTGCCCTTTGTCTCTGTGACACGTCTCTCAGCCACCGTCGGAGAGAGCCCAGGCTCTTCATCGCCAGCAATTTTGCCAAGCCCTAACAAGAAACCTGAAACCGGAAAGAGGCACCTTACTTGCTCCGAGAGGAGCCCGTTGGGGTCTCTCGTCCGCCACTGCTGGAACTCGGTGGAACCTCAATATGTAAAGGTCAGGCGAGTGTCAGAGGAAGATACTACCAAGAGACTGTCTCATGCAACAGCAAAGGGTTTATTTGTGGTCCAGCATGCTGGAGCTCAGAGTTAAATTAAATAGAGCAGAGACCTCTGAGAACAGCTTAAGCAGAGCTTATATACTTTCCTTGGAGAGGGAAGAGAGGGAAGTTTAGTGATGGGTAAGGGCGAGTGGGCGATTTGCATGACACCGAGTGAGGGAGTACATTCTGCAGTTCGGCTGTTGGGAACAGTACATTCTAGAACAAGATTAGCAAACATTTCTGAAGATTTCAAAAGTGTTTTGTTAAGCATACAGAAAAACAGGAAGTGACAAGTACCTATTTTATTAATTTTATTAACCTTTCACTACCAACTATGCCTTTTTGACTTGATGTTCCTTCTACATTAATTCATGAAACGTACAAGGTGCTATGCCATTGTATATCGATTTATCTGAGACAGCTCTGCAGAACGTAATTCAACACCACGTATCCCTATCAAGGGCCCAATGCCCTTCTGGCCTTCAAATCAGACTTAGATTTCTTTTTTCATACATATATTTCACCTATATATTCTTCTACACATAGCAAGTTCTCAATACGATCATTCATCCAGCAAAATGATTTCTAACCCAAATCGAGCATGTTTTTAACCATAACCGGACACTGTTCCCTCAATCTAACTTTACAGAAGAGCAGGGAAGGAGTTGATATTACAATACAGAAATGTAGAAAAACTTCCACCTGCTGAGAACCTCAAAGGTCCATGCAGAAATGATCCCTGGAGAAGATGTAGGAAGCAATAAAGGACCTGAGAGACCAAAAGTCATCTTCCATGGCAAACAACCCTGTCAGGATAAAAGGTTGTGTCTGAATCAGATTTTTTTTTTAATGTAGAGATCATGGACCAAACCAGGCCTGTGTGGAGATCTATTCCTGGGTGCGTTTGGTTGATATACCATTCTAACTTGTGAAAATGTCACAGGAAGTAGGGGCAGCCTCAATCTCTTGGGACCCTTGGAAGCAACAGTTAGGACAAAGTGGTTGCCAAGACAGTGCCCTCATTCAGTTCAGGAAGGAAGTGACCTCACCTCACTTTCTTGGTGATGGAACTCTCTGAACGTGGGATCCAGGAAGCCAGGCACACAGAGCCAATCCCAGTCCCAGTCCCAGTGGTCTCACTTGTTTGGATTTACCAAGGACAGGGTCAGTATTTTTTGGTACCTACAGATGTGAGGAAGGCCAAATGCCAGAAAAGCTCGGATGCAGGGTTTTTCATGAGAAAGCAGGTAGTTGCTCACCGTTGGCTCCTAAGAAGTTCACAGAGTTGGCCAAGGAGACAAGATCTGAGACAGGAAAGGCCATTTTGGGAGAACATATTATGGCCCACAAGTCAGAGGACACTCTGGATAGTCACAGACCTACTTAGGGGAAGGAGGTGCCTTTGTGGGTGTGGTTGTGGGTTTGTTTTTTTGTCTCATTTTCTGAGAATAGGTAGGACAGTCGGTTTGTTTCATTTGAAGTGGACTGTTTCTAGTAAGTCTTTTCACAGGGTGAGTGTTTCTATGTCTGTGTATTCCACTGTTTCCGTGGTTGTAGACATTAGAAAAGAGAATCCATCAATGGATGTGTCGTGTCTAGTAGAAAGCTTCTCAGCATTCATATTGCCCCGTTTATGAATGGACTGTAGCTTGCCTTATTGATGAGCAACACCTGCTACCTTCCTAAGTTTCTATTTTCGTCCTGAATTCCAGCCAATCTCAAGAATAGGCCCATGGTTTTGTGTCCAAGATATGTACCACCTCCAAGCTCTGTGACATGGCCATGTACTGGATAGCTGTAGGGGATGGCGAGCATCTCAGAAAACTCAGATATCAGTGTCACCAGGAAAGTCTCAGAGGAGAAACCCTGCTTTCGGCCTTTTGCTTACCAAATTGTTCTGTTGCCCTGAATGTCAGGAAGGTCTTTGCCTCAGGCCACCCCTTTGTGAAGCCTGAAGAAAACAGTTTTCAAATGGAAATGAATGGGCATACCTGTGGCACTTTCCTTAATTGCTTTGGAAAGGGATGTGTCTGAATCAGGCCCTTGGCCCTGTGTGTGGCTGTGGCTTAGATTCTCAGCACAAGATGGATCTAAAGAAAGTTACCATGTGTGCATCCAAAAGAAAATTCGCCAAAAGAGCAATTATTGGGATGAAGTCTCTCGACTTCCTCTGTAAGGTTGCGGACCTCCATCAAGTGAGAATGGGATCCTTTGGGTCAAAAGAGTTCTACAAAACCTGCAGAGGCTAGCCCATTGTGCTTGGGTTTTCTCATGACTAAAATTCACATAAAGAATCTAAACCCCACAGACAGTAGTCCTCAAATTGGAGCGGTATTAACGGCAGGCCTATTTGATCACTTTTGGTTCACAGGATGGGTGTCCAGGCCACCTTGACTTTAGGCAAATGAGGGGCAAAGGAGCTTATTTGGGACACTGTCTTGGTCTGCGCCCCTCATGGAAACCTCCAGCCAGATGATGATGAGTGTCTATATGAAAGAAGATGAGGGCCATATGGGAGGGTTCTTGTTTTAATTGTGGTAATTTGTGTGGTAGTTGGAAGAGATGACTGGGTCCACCAGGGCTTGAACTCTGGTGTGATTCCCCTTAGAGACTGAGTTCTGGAACTGACCTCAGAGAAGTATTGCCATGAATAGTGTTGGGATTTTAGGAGACCACGCATGAGAATCGCTTTTGGAAACTGAGATCTAGGCCCAGGATGGCTTTCCACAGAGCTCAGGGATTCTGAGCCAGGATATCACATGATTTAATTCTTAAAGACTTGGTAGCCATAGTTGAGAGTCCAAACACACATGGACCGCACATTGTATACCTCAATGGGCCTGGATTCATGTGTCCTTTTGGCCACTCTTCGGGAAGGCTTGCCTGTGAGTGTTCTCCAGAGCTTTCATTGAAATGAGCTTCCTCACCATTTAATGGTTCCTGAATTAAATGAAACCCACAGTGCCTCCAACTTCATCCTTGAAAAATGACTAGATTAATACCATGAAATTTTTGAAATCCCCATGACCATTTGGCACTGGATAACCTTAAGATATCCTGTTGCTGATCATGAGTATAACAACCAGTGCCTTGATTGACTGAGTTTCGTGAAAATGGTGTAGAACAGAGATGCCAGTAAGTTGGAGCCTGCTGGGTAGTGGGAGTAGAGCAGTGGACTATAGGTGTGTAAATAAATATTTTTGGTAGGACCACCTGGATCTTCCATTGGCTTCCAAATCTTGCGACTGACATGGTGCAGGCAGCAGACCTTTATATGTAAAGGCATCTTGTTATATGTAGAGGTTTCAGGGCAGTGTTCAAAATCAGGTTGCTATAGTCAAGGGGAAAGCTATGTGGGATAGAAGCCTGGTTCGTACATTCTCTTGCCGACCCTGACCAACCACACATGAAAGAACTCCCTCCAGCATTGTGTCCCAGTTGAACATATTGTATTTCATGAAGCAAATACCAAATTCCCAGTGCAGCAGTAAGAAACACCCTGAAAAGTGGAGGATGACCAAATGGCTTCACAGACCACACGGGAAGACACTTAGCTCCCAGTAGCAACAGTTTACCTACAAAGGGAGATTTCAGACCTGCTGCCTCATGTTCATTACAAAATAAAGAACCATGTCCTCCAGGTCACATAGATGCAGACCCAGATTTTTGGTGTCACTACAAACGAAGCTAAATCTCCTGACAATTACATATATTTCTTTTTCTTTTTTTAATTAATTTTTATTGTAGGTTGTTCAAAACAGTACATACTTCTTGATATATCAAATTTCACACTTTGATTCAAGTGGGAAATGAGCTCCCATTTTTACTCCATATACAGATTGCAGAATCACATCAGTTCAGAACCATTGATTTACATATTGCCATACATATATTTCTTGTGCCTAACCTCAGAGGAAGTTTCTCAATAAGTCTTTAGGTCAGCACAGCTCCATGTTTCTGGAGTGTTTACCCTCTCCCATACTTTTCTAAACTGTTTTACCACCTCCAGTGTTGTGAACTCCTGAGCATTTTTCATTCCACATATGTATTCACAGGTTTTCTAACTCCTCTCCTCTAATTGTGTCTTACTTTTAGCAATGGTTATGTCAAGGCATTGTTCTGGATAAGAGAGGGAAGATTTTTGTGTATCACATGTTTGCATACACATTAGATTCATTTTCCTATTTTCCATTTGAAATACTGAATCCCTGACACTAACCCATACCCTACTAGACTCTGACTACTAATCCTAATATCATGGAGAAAATAAAACCTAACTGAATAGAAGTACAGTCCTTTTATAGGAAGCATGGTGTATATTTGTATTTGTCTTCCTCTTTATCAAGAGTATGTGTTTTAAATTTAGTAAACTTTTCATTTTAATATTTCTCCATGATTTTTTAAAGTTATCACATATGTAAATTCCTGTCTCCCTTTCTCTGTATCCTATTCAGCACATGTAATTTTTTTATGCATATACAATATCCTACCTGGTATCACACGTACATTCTTGTAAGATCACTGACTTTGGAATATAAAAATTGTGAGAAGAGATGACTCTCCCTAAATAATGATGGAACTGAAAATTCCAACTATAGGTGAGCTTCCTAGTGAAAAACACTATACATAAATCCATGTTCAGTAAAATGAATATTTTTGGATTTGTGAATGAATTATATTTCATGATGAATATCGATTTTCATATATATTGCTAAATATTAATGTGTGTGTGTGTGCATGTGTGTGTGTGTGTGTGTGTGTGTGTGTGTGAGTGTATATTCTACGGATTTTGAAAAAATATGAAAAATATGTGTCTTATTATACACTCCCTAAATTCATTCATATTCATTTATGTTCATTTAAATTCAAATTTTCACAAGATTATTCTCAGTAATATTCATACACCTGAAATATATTTTGGTTTCCTACTACTGAAAACTAAGTTCAGTGGATGGTGCTTAAAAATCCTAATATTTCTACAGTAACTGACCCAGTTTAACATCAATGCAAGTAGATTGCTATGGGACATGATGTGTAATTTGAAGTTCATTTTTACTCAACACTGGTACATTACTATTTCTTCAGTTTATGGACATCATAGGATGTATTTTTTCATCCACAACTTCACAAATTTTTTTGGCATTTGGTTCACTTTCAATTACTTACTACTTCAGAACACATGTATTCCTCCATGTTTCTTTACTGGTCTTTTCACTAGACTTCTTTCTAAACACATTATTTTCGATTCCATAATCATTTTTGAAGCAAAACTCACTCTTCACGATAAACCGTAACCCTAATAATACCATTGCATATATAACTCGTTGGAATGATGGTATACATATCAATATAAGATTTCCAATATATTTTCAGATGCAAACTCAATCCATTATTTAATGTTGGATCCAGTTACATACTTTATTCACAATATGGTCTATTCATGCATCATCTCAATAATCATCAACACAAGGTACACCTCTTTGTATCCCCAGTACTAATTTATAAGTTTCTAGAATATTACTCCCCTTTATGGTGGAAGAAATACTTATGTCACCTGATCTACATATACATTTTACCACAGTAGTATTCTGGACACAAAATGCAAAGGTCACACATATGATTGTACCAAAGCCTAAATGGAAAGTGACCATGGATTTCTAAAAGCATCTATGTCCAGGGTGCTTACTGCTCTCAAATGTCAATCCTATTGGTTACTACATATTTGTTACTTCCTAAGATTATATATTTAACCTCAAGCCTGTTGAAAATATCTAATCCTATCACTCACTTTATACTTTTCCTGATTTCCTAATGCCCCTATTGATATCTGCTTTCCTACATATTTTTCCCAGTTCATCATTGTGACTGTCTCTTCACATGTGCTGACATTTACATTCACCCTCTAACTGAAAACCAATTGCTAAAGAACTTTTGGTCCAACTCCGAGACTCACTGTTCTTCCTAAACCTACTGACTATCTTCCTAATCCTACAGACTATCCCTTTTTGACTGGATGTTCTCTTCTACTTTCAATCATCCGAGGTATAGGGTCCTATGCCATTGTATATTGATTTATCTGAGACCTCGGTGCAGAACATAATTCAATCTAAGTATACCAATCAAGGGCCCAATGCCTTTCTGGGCTTCAAATCTTTCCTAGATCTCTGATCTCATACACATATTTCACATTTATATTCTTATAAATATCACAGGTTCCCAATACCATAATTCATCCAGCAGAATGACTCCTAACCCAAATCGAACATGCTATTAACACTAACCATACACTGTTCCCTCAATCTCACTTTACAGAAGAGCAGGGACAGAGTTGGTCTTAAAATCCAGGAAGGTAGGGTATCATCCACCAGCTGAGAACCTCAAAAGTCCCTGCAGAAATAATCCCTTGAGTAGGTGTAGGCAGGTATGAATTATCTGAGAGAGCAAAAGTCATCTTCCATGGCAAACAACCTGGTCAGGTTGAAGGGATGTGTCTGAATTAGCCTCTCTCTTCCTAATGTAGAGAAGATGGACCAAACCATGGCTGTGTGGAGAGCTGTTCCCCGGTGCCTATGGTTGATATACCATTCTAACTTATGAATGAGTCACAGCAAGTAGAGGCAGACTCCATCTTTTGGGAACCTTGGAAGCAACTGTTAAAACAAAGTGGTTTCCAAGGCAGTGACTTCATTCAGTTCTTGAAGGAAGTGACCTCACCTTACATTATTGGTGATGAAAGTCTGTGATCTTGGGATACAGGAAACAAGACACACAGAGTCAAACCCACTCCATGTCACAGTGGGCTCACTTGTTTGGATTTAACAAGACAGAGTCACTCTTTCTTGGTACCTACTGATGTGAGGACAGCCAAATGCCTGGAAACTATGAAGACTGGCCTTTCCAGAGAAAGCAGGTAGTTTCTCACCACGGGCTCCTGACAACTTCACAGAGTTTGCAAAAGAGACCAGATCGGAGACAGGACACGCCATTTTTGGGGAACATAGTATGGCCCACAAGTCAGAGGACACTCCGGATAGACACAGACCTACTTGGGGGAAAGAGGTGCCTTTTTGGGTGTGAGTGTGAGTTTGTGGTTTTGTCTCATGTTCTGAGAATAGTTAGGAAAGCTGGTTTGTTTCTTTTGGAGTGGACTGTTTCTAGTAAGTCCTTTGACAACGTGAGTGTTTCTGTGTCTATATATCATACTGTGTCCGTGATTGTAGACAGTAGAAAAGAGAATGCATCAATGGATGTGTCCTGTCTACGAGAAAGCTTCAAAGCATTCATCCTGTGCAATTTATGAATGGACTGCAGCTTGCCGTATGGATGGGCAACTCCTGCTATCTTTCTAAATTCCTGTTTTCTTCCTGAATTCTGGACACTCTCCAGAATACGCTCATGATTTTGTGTCCAAGATATGTACCCCCTCAATCTCTGTGACATGACCATGTACTGGATAGCTGATGGGAATGGCGAGTATCTCAGAAAACTCAGATATCAGTATGCCCAAGAAAGTCTCAGTGGAGAAACCCTGCTTTGGACCTTTTGCTTACCTATTCTGTTGCCCTGAATGTCAGGAAGGTCTTTGCCTCAGGCCACACTTTGTGAAGCCTGAAGAAAATAGTTTTCAAATGGAATTGAATGGTCATTACCTGTGCCTCTTCGGTTAATTGCTTTGGAAATGGATGTGTCTGAATCAGCCTCTTGGCCCTATGTGAGGCTGTGGCTTAGATTCACAGCACATGATGGGTCTAAAGAAAAATCCTATGCGTGCATCCAAAACCAAAATGGACAAAAGAACTGTCATGGTGGATAGAGTCTCTCGCCTTCCTCTGTAAGGTTCCTGACCTCCATTAAGTGAGAATAGGGATCATTTGGGTCAAGTGAATTCTTTAAAGTTCTGCAGAGGCTATCCCATAGGTTAGTGGGTTTTCTCATGACTCCAATTCACATCTATGTTTACAGAAGAGCAGGGACAGTGTTGGTCTTACAATACAGGAATGCAGTGGATCTTCCATCTGTTGAGAACCTCAAAGCTCCATGCAGAAATGATCTCTGGAGAAGATGTAGGCAGCTATGTAAGACCTGAGAGAGCAAAAATCATCTTCCATGGCAAACAACCTGGTCAGGATTAAGGGTTGAGTCAGAATGAGCCTATCTCTTCTTAATGTAGAGAAGATGGACCAAACCCGGACTGTGTGGAGAGCTGTTCCCTTTTGCCTACGGGTGATATACCATTCTAACTTGTGAAAGTGTCACAGAAAGTAGGGGCAGCCCTCATCTCATGGGACCGTTGGAAGCAATTGTTATGACAAAGTGGTTGCCAAGGCAGTGATCTCATTCAGTTCCTGAAGGAAGTGATCTCATCTCACTTCCATGGTAATGGAACTCTCTAAACTTGGGTTACAGAAAGCCAGGCACCCAGAGCCAGTCTCAGTTCTAGTCCCAGTGGTCTCACTTTTTTGGATTTACAAAGGACAGAGTCAGTCTTTCTTGATACCTACTGATGTGAGGATGGCCAAATGCCAGGAAAGCTCGGAAGAGGGGCTCTTCCTGAGAATGCAGTTAGTGGATCACTCCTGGCTTCTAACAACTTCACATTGTTGGCCAAGAAGACCAGATCTGAGACAGGGCAGGCCATTTCGGAGGATCATAGTATGGCCCATCAGTCAGAGCACACTCCGGAGAGTCACAGACCTATTTGGGGGAAGGAGGTGCCATTGCGGGTGTGGGTTTGTGGTTTTGTCTCATGTTCTGAGAATAGTTAGAAAAGGCGGTTTGTTTGGTTTGGAGTGAACTGTTTCTAGTAAGTCGTTTGACAATGCAAGTGTTTCTATGTCTGTGTATCCCACTGTGTCCATGCTTGTAGACATTAGATAAGAGAATGCATCAATGGATGTGTCCTGTCTCATAGAAAGCTTCCCAGCATTCATCCAGCACAATTTATGAATTGAATGCGGCTTGCCGTATTGATGGGCGATACCTGCTACCTTCCTAAGTTGCTGTTTTCTTCCTGAATTATGGCCAATCTCCAGAATAGGCTCATGGTTTTGTGTCCAAGATATGTACTACCTCCAAGCTCTGTGACATGGCCATGTACTGGATAGCTGAATGGAATGGCGAGCATCTCAGAAAACTCAGATATCAGTGTGACCAGTAAAGTCTCAGTGGAGAATCCCTGCTTTGGGCCATTTGCTTACCTATTGTTCTGTTGCCCTGAGAGTCAGGAAGGTCTTTGTCTCAGGCCAACCCTTTGTGAATCCTGAAGGAAAGATTTTTCAAATGGAAATGAATATGCTTTACCTTTGGCTCTTTCCTTAATTGATTTGGAAAGAGATGTGTGTGAATCAGCCTCTTGGCCCAGTGTGATTCTTTGACTTATATTCTCAGTACCCGATGGATCTAAAGAAAGATCCCATGGGTGCATAAAATCCAAAATGGCAAAAAGAGCAGTCATTGTTGATGAAGTATTTTGCCTTCCTCTGTAAGGTTCCTGAATTCCATCAAGTGAGAATAGGGATCTTTTGGGTCAAATGAGTTCTTCAAATCTATTCAGAGGCTATCCAGTAGGTGCTTGAGTTTTCTCATCTTTCCAATTCACATAAAGAATATGTACCCGACACTCAGTAGGACTCAAATTGGAGAAGCAGAGCAGTATTAAGGGCAGACCTATTTGATCACTCCTGGTACACAGGAAGGGTGTACAGGCCATTGGGAATTTAGGCAAATGAGGGGCAACAGAGCTTATTTTGGACACTGTCTTGGGCTATGCTAATGCTATCAAATGTCAATCCTATTGTTGACTTCATATTTGTTTTATCCTAAGCTCATATATTCATCCTCAACCCTGTTGAAAATATCTAATCCCATCACTCACTTTATTCTTTTCCTGATTTCCTAATGTCTCTATTGATATCTGCTTTCCTACATATTTTGCCCTGTGCATCATTGTGACTGACTCTTCACTTGTGTTGACATTTACATTGACTCTCTAACCAAAACCCTATTGCTAAAGAACATTTTTTCCAAAACCTATACTCACTTTTCTTCCTAAACTTACCGAATATGTTTCTAATCCAACTGACTATAACTTTTTGAATGGATGTTCTCTTCTACATTCAATGATCCAAGTACAGTTCAGGTTTCTATTCAACCGGGTGAGGGGGTAGATTCTGCAGTTTGGCAATTGGGGACAGCACATTCTGGGAACAAGATTAGCAAAGAGTTCTCAAGATTTCAACAGTGTTTCGTTAAGTGTACAGAAAAACAGGAAGTGACAAGTACATATTTTATTAACCTTTCATTCCAAACTTCTTTTTCTGGCTACTTTTAATCATAAAAGTGATCTTTGTGGGGTGTCACATTCTATGTCTGCTAGTGGGGTATTACCATAATTTTAATTTGTCTAATTTGAGCTTGGAGAAAAGAAATTACATGGTTGAGGAAACAGGGTTTTATAGTTAGTAATAATATGAGGATTATTATTGGACCGGCCAGGGTTGATAAAAACGTAATTAACCAGGGGGACTGTGTAAAAAAAGACTCAAACTACCCTTTTTGTGCCTCTCTCTCTCGTTGTTGCTCTTCAAGGCATCTTTTTAATTTACTCATAGATTTTTTTACAACTCCAGTATTGTCGACATAAAAACAACATTCTTCCCTCAATGAAGCACAAAGGCCCCTCTCTGTCATGAAAAGGAGGTCCAACCCTCGACTGTTCTGTAAAACAACTTCAGAGAGAGAGGTTAAAGATTCCTGCAAAGCTTTGATGGAGGTTTCTAAAATCTTTAAGTTTTGATCTATTGCTGCTTCTAATTGGGTCACTTGTTGTGTCCCATGGACCAGAGCAGTGGTTCTTGTGCCCAACTCTGCAGCAACTCCTATTCGTAATAGAATGGCTAAGGTGAGGGACATATGTTCCCAGCGGAACCGGGTTGTATGTCCCCCTCTTTGATCTTCAGATGAACCTGCGTCATGATAGAGCACTCTGGGAAACATCTGCACCATTTCACAATTAATCACATCTGTTGACCATTTCATGAAAACATAAACAATGTTTAAGTATATAGAATTATACTGTTGTAGGGACGGACAAGGCAAGGCACCTAAGATAGCACCAAAGACACGGAAACAGTCTTTTTTGGTTTCAACCAGATTCAGAGGGCATTGCTTCTGTTGTAATCAATTAATCCCCTGAAACCCAAGTTACGTAGTTTCAGAATTTTGTACCCAACACGTAAGGGAAGGGGCTCAGAAGTTCACAGTCTGCAGAAGTTCACAAAAAGCATTTTTTGTTTCTGTTTTTTCCTCAGTTTGGGCAAGTTAACTTTTCAAGGACACCTGGGTGGGGGTGTCTTCCCTTTCTTTTTTCCCCCTTCCAGCTGTTTCCATACAGCCCAGTTTGTAACTTCTTTATCTTAGAAATGTAGCCATCTCTGTGAAGCCCCAGCTCAAGGCCAGAGGCCTTTTTTTCAAATATTTTGTGAAAAACTAGTAAGGGTGTCTAGATCAGGAGTGCTGAATTTATTAGCCAGTTGCCAAGGAGACCAGGGCAACACAAAAATAGGAAGTTTATCTACAGTGAACTCTTTTGCTGAAAGTCCTAAATCAGCCATGGTGAAGACTTCTGGAGAAGGTCAGTTAAGACTTTTCTGTGGGCCTGGTACAGAGGGGGACAATTTGGAAGGCAGGGATAAGAGCAGCTCTGTGGATCTGAGAATGAGGAAGGAGAGATGTAAAAGAATATTGGGAGAGGGCTTTGGGATCTTAATAGCAACAAAAACATGAGCAGTAGAACAGATAGAACAGAGGGAGAGACGGGAGTGAGATTCCAAAAAGCCTGTGAGGGACTTTAAATTCTTAGTAACCTGTTTTTAGTGATGACAAAGCAACATTAAAGGCCATTTTCATTACATCTTGTATTAGGGTCTGAGGATTCTTCTCAGTGGGTTTGAGCTTTGCATTAGGTGGTAAGAGGACTGGGTGGGACCCGGTGCGGGCACTGACAGGAGAGGAGAGGAGTGAGTGAATGGAGTGGTACCTCAGTACCTGCGACCTCAGCAAGGGAGCAATGGTCTGAGAACCAGTCGAGATTTGGGTTTTTGATCTAGATATTGGAGGGGAGAAATCAAGTTGCTGAGGTGGTAGTGACAGCGGAGAGTCTGGAGCACAAGGCTGAGGGTGAGCATCTATTGGAGAAGCATAGTTCAGGATGTGAGCAAAGGAGAGAGAAGGCCTCCACATAGCGGAATCTCCTTTCACACTTTTGAGCACTTGCAGAAGTTAAAAAGGTCACACAGAATTTGAGGATCTAGAGACCCCTCTGGGGGCCATCGGTTTTGGTTATCTAATTCGTAATATGGCCAATGCTGTGTACAGAATTTGATGAGGAGTTTGGGTTCCATCTGACTGTCCCTGTATGCTCACATCCCCATGACTTACAATAGAAGTCTGCTCTCCCCCCCACAGCCGTGACTGTTTGTGGCTTTGATAGTCTGCCGGGCAAACATAGTAATCTAGGCTAGCCAACCTGCATCTGGCTCACGTGTCCCTACATCTATAATGTTTGTTTCCATTATCTATGGTACGGAAGGGATTTAATGGAATTTTAGTGGGATCCTGTTAATCAGGGATATCCCAATAGGAAAGACCTATAGCCAGCTGACAAATGACTGGGTGGAGAGATGGCCACCAGGTTCGTTAGGGGGCTGTATTCGAGATAGGCCATACTTCGTGTCCAGTAGTATTTGTGATCAGCCATCACAGCTTAAGGGGCTGATGAGGGTTAAGACTACTGGTCGTCAAGGGGAGAATAAATATCTTCCAGGATCTTCTTTACAACCATTTGCGATGTTTCTTTTTTCTTCTTTGTTATTTCTTTTTTTGTGTGTGTGTGGGGAAGGCTTCAATACATCCTGAAAATGTATGTTCAAAGACTAGGAGTTATTTAAGTCCATACCTTACTGGCTTAATTTCAGTAAAGTCCACTTCCCAGAATTGTCCTCGTCTGGTTCCTCATAGGTGCTTTCCTGCAGGAAGCTTGGAAGTGTAAGCTTTAACCAATTAATGGACCTGACAGGCTTTTGTTACCCATTCAGTTATTTCCTTTTGCTGTGAGTAGGTTAGTGTAAAACTGTGTTCTTGATCCTTCACGAATGAATGCAGTTTCTTTGAACAAAGGTGAGTGAGTTGATGAACATTTGCTACTGACATAGTTAGAGCCATGATTATAGGAGTAATTACTGAAGGATTAAAAAATTCCACTTGGGGGCCTTCAGGGTTAAAAGTTATTTTGGCCCAGAGCTTGGTGAGCAGAACTCTGCCCATCAATGGGGCCAGGCATTCTGGGATTACTAGGAAGGAGTGATGGATTTTTCCTTTTCCCTGGTCCATGGTCCTCGTAGTTGTCAAAGCCCGATATTTACTTCTGTTAGACTCTTGAATTAGAGACCTTTTATTCGGTAGAGGGCCCAATGGGCCTTACGAGCTGAGTATATTCCCCCTGTATCTACTTCAAAGTTTATTGTGTTCCCCTCCACTTCAAAAGTTACCTTGATGTCAGGGAGAGGATCTGAGCCCGGACTTTCTTAGTATTCCTCCAGAGTCAGAATATCTGGCTGGCATGGCTGTCTCTTTCTAGGGCACTCTTTGGCCCAGTGTCCTTTTTCTTTAGAGTAGGCACATTGATCTGAGGCCAGGGGTGGCCTCTAGTGTGTGCCCAGGTATCCCTTCCTGTCTCTCTGTTTCTTAATTTCTGGCCTATTTGTTGTTGTGACCAGGACCTTAGTCAATGCCTTAGTCTGTCTTTTGTTTCTTTTATCCTCACTCAGCTCCCTTCTCTTCCTCAGTTTCTCTCTTAAAGTATACCTTCTCGGGTTCTCTGAAACTAAATCCCTCAAAGTCATATCTTGTAATCCATCTAAGCATTGTAACTTTCTTTTAATATCTAGGGCAGCTTTCCCAATAAAGGCCATTGTGACAGATGCCTTTTGATCCTCTGCCTGAGGATCGAAAGGAGTATGTCTCTTATATGCCTACAAAATTATCTCTAGGAACATAGAGGGAGATTCATCAGGCCCTTAAATAATCTCTCTTACCTTGGCCAAATTAGTTGGTCACCTAGCGGCCACTTAGATACCCACTATTAGAGCCCGGCGATAAGTGGACAGATGCTCCCTACCTTCAAAGGTGTTGGGGTCCCAGTTGGGTCGTTTCAAGAGAAAGCCTGCTTTGAATATGTTGGGAAGTTGTGTCGGTCACGCATTTGGTCCGAGGATACTTTTTTCTAGCATCCAGGAGGATTCTCTTTTGTTCCTCTGTCATGAAGAGAGTCCCTAGGAGTTGTTGGCAGTCATCTCAACTAGGTTGGTGTGAAAACATCAATGACTTCACCAGACCTGAGAGCCAGGTTGGGTCCTCGGTAAAAGGGGGATTGTTATTTTTCCATTTATATAGGTCTGAAGAGGAGAAGGCCAATACTGGTAGGCTTGCATTTTTTACCTATGGCCATCGTCAATCATTGGCCCTTAGGGATGGAGGGAAGCAACACGGGAGTTCCAGGGTTTTCAATTTTTTGCCACCGGCGAGTTCCTTTAGCAAGTCCAGCTTCCTCCAGGGGAGGAGGGGCTGTGTGTGACGCAGGGGAGTTATCTGGAGGGCCCTGGGCTGGCTTAGCTTCCTCCAATTGCGGAGAGGCTGAGTCAGCAGCTGGAGAATCACTTAGAGGGTGTTGGGGGTTGTGGGACAAGGGTAGAAGATAAGGAGGGGGACGAGAGTCAAGTAGAGTCAAATCTTGTGACTCAGGGAGAACAGAGGGTGGAGGAGGAGGAGGAGCAGAGGGGTTGAGAGATCATGGGGGAAGGAGTAGGAACGGGGACACAGCAAGGAAAGGCTTCACCCACGGAAGAGGAGATTTGCAGAGGTCCTGCCAAGTTAAGGTATATTCCTGTTTATCAGTATGGCTATGTGGCCCTGGCTGTAAGACAATATCTCTGTCTTTTTAAATTAGTGGGAAGTAGAAAGATCCTTCTAGGGGCCATCCGAATCCAAAGGTGGGCCATTCTGTGGCACACAGAGTCTGCCAGGTCCAGCGTTTTACTGAAAAAGAAACATTCTGAGCCCTTAAGCGGACTTTGGTCCATAGATCAAGGGTCAGGGACAGAGGCATTGAAGTGATCTGTCCCATAATGAAAGATACACAAACATTAAATCAACGACACAGGACACAGACAAAAGAAAACAATAAAGACAGGCAATGGACGTCCAACACTGAGACCAAGACTGAGCAGGTGGCAAAACCTGATGGGCTGGCAATACCGAATCTGAAACAAAGTATCACTGAGTCGAGGAGACTATTATTCCTCGATTCCCGAGTCCTCTGTGGCGTCCCCCAGGGACTTGGCTTGTGGCTCTGTGACATGTCTGCCAGCCACCATCAAAGAGAGCTCACACACTTCATCGACAGCCATTTTGCCAAGCCCTAACCTGAAACCTGAAACCAGAAAGAGGTGCCTTACTTACCCTGAGAGTAGCCCATTGGGGTCTCTCGTTCACCACTGCTGGATTTCGGTGGAACCTCCATATATAAATATCGGAAGAGCATTGGGGGAAGAGACCACCAAGAGACTCTCTCATGCAAAAACAATGGGTTTATTGGGGGTCCAGCATGCTGGGGCTCAGAGCTCATTTGAATAGAGCAGAGAACCCTGAGAACAGCTTAAGCAGAGCTTATATACTTTCCTTGAAGAGGGCAGGGAGGAAAGTTTATTGATGGGCCTGGGCGGGTGAGCAGTTTGCGTGCAACTGGGTGAGGGAGTACATTCTGAAGTTTGGCAGTTGGGGACAGCACATTCTGGGAAAAAGATTAGAAATCACTTCTCAAGATTTCAACAGTGTTTTATTAATCATACACAAAAACAGGAAGTGACAAGAATCTATTTTATTAACATTTCACTACCGACTGTACTTTGCCAGATTTCCTAAAGTCTCTATTGATATCTGCATTCCTACATATTTTCCCCAGTTCATCATTGTGATTAATTCTTCACATGTGCTGACATTTACATTCACTCAATACCCGAAACCCTATAGCTAAAGAACTTTTGGTCCAAATCCTATACTCACTCTCCTTTATAAACATACCGACTATCTTCCTAATACTACTGACTATCCATTTTGACTGGAAGTTCTCTTTGAAAATCAATCATCCAAGTTACAAGGTCCTATGCTTAATACCCAATCAAGGGCCCAATGCCCTTCTGGGCTTCAAATCTTACCTAGATTTTTGTTTTCAGATTCATATATTTTACCTATATGTTCTTGAAAATATCGCAGGTTCCCAATACCATTATTCATCCAGCAGAATGATTTCTATTCCAAATCAAACCTGTTATTAACCCTAACCATACACTGTTCCCTCAATCTAACTTTAGAGAAGAGCAAGGACAGAGTTGGTCTTAAAATACAGGAATTTAGGGGATCTTCCAACTGCTGAGAAACTCAAAGGTCTATGCGCAAATGATCCCTAGAGAAGTTGTAGGCACCTATGAAGGAACTGAGAGAGCAAAAGTCATCTTTCATTGCAAACAACCTGGTCAGCATGAAGGGATGTGTCTGAATCAGCCTCTCTCTTCTTTATGTAGAGAAGAAGGACCAAACGAGGCCTCTGTGGAGAGCTGTTCCCGGTTACCAATGTTTGATATACCATTCTAACTTGTGAAAGTGTCAAAGGAATTAGGGACAGCCTCCATTTCATGGGACCTTTGGAAGCAAATGTTAGGACAACGTGCTTGCCAAGGCATTGACCTCATTCAGTTCCTGAAGGAAGTGACCTCACCTCACATTCTTGGTGATGGAACTCTCTGAACTTGGGATCCAGGCATCCAGGCACACAAATCTAGTCCCAGGCCCAGTCCCAGTGGTCTCACTTCTTTTGATTTACCAAAGACAGAGTCAGTCTTTCTTGGTATCTACTGATGTGAGGATGGCCAAATGCCAGGAAAGCTCTGAAGAGTGGCCTTTCCTGAGTAAGCAGGAAGTGGCTCACTGTTGTCTCCTGACAACTTCACAGAGTTGGCCAAGGAAACCAGATCTGAGACAGAACAGGCCATTTGATTTGAACATAGTACGGCCCACCAGTCAGAGGTCACACCCGATAGTCAGAGACCTACTTTGGGAAAGGAGGTGAATTTGTGGGTGTGAGTGTGTGTTTGTGATTTTGTCTCATTTTCTGAGAATAGGTAGGAAAGGCAGTTTGTTTGGTTTGGAGTGGACGATTTCTAACAAGTGATTTGACAAGGCGAGTGTTTTTATGTCTGTGTATCCCACTGTGTACATGGTTGTAGACATTAGAAAAGAGAATGCATCAAAGGATGTGTCCAGGCTAGTAGAAAGCTTACCAGAATTCTTTCTGCCCAATATATGAAAGGAATGCGGCTTGCCTTATGGATGGGTAACACCTGCTATCTTCCTAAGTTCCTGTTTTCTTCCCGAATTCTGGCCACTCTCCAGAATAGGCTCATGATTTTGTGACCAAGATATGTACCACCTCCAAGCTCTGTGACATGGCCATGTACTGGATAGCTGAAGGGAATGGCGAGCATCTCAGAAAATTCAGATATCAGTGTGACCAGGAAAGTCTCAATGGAGAAACACTGCTTTGGGCCTTTTGCTAACCTAATGTTCTGTTGTCCTGAATGTCAGGAAGGTCTTTGCCTCATGCCACCCCTTTGTGAAGCCTGAAGAAAACAGTTTTCAAATGGAAATGAATATGGATCACCTGTGGCTCTTTGCTTTATTGCTTTGAAAAGGGATGTGTCTGAATCAGCCTCTTGGCCCTGTGTGAGGTTGTGGCTTAGATACTCAGCACGTGGTGGATGTAAAGAGAGATCCCATGTGTGCATCCAAAACCAAAATGGCCAAAAAGAAGTCCTTGTGGATGAAGTCTGTCGCCTTCCTCTTTAAAGATCTTGAACTCCATCAAGTGAGAATAGGGATCCTTTGGGTCAAATGGGTTCTTCAAAGACCTGCAGAGGAGCTTGTGTTTTCTCATGACTGCAAATCAAATAAAAATATATACCTGACACTCAGTTTTCCACAAATTGGAGAAGCATAGAAGTATTAACGTCTAGCATATTTGATCACTCCTGTTTCACATGAAGGGTGTCCAGACCACCCTGAATTTACGCCAATGAGGGGCAAGGGAGTTATTTTGGACACTCTCTTGGACTCCACCACTCATGGAAACCTTCAGCCAGAGGTTGTGATTAGTGTCTATATGGAAGAAGATGAGGGCCATATGGGAGGGTTTTGGTTTTAATTTTGGTCATTTGTGTCCGGTTGGAAGACATGACTGGGACCACCTGGGCTTGAACTCTGGTGTGATTCCCCTTAGAGACTGAATTCAGAGAAGTATTGCCATGAATTTTGTTGGGATTTTAGGAGTCCACCCATGAGAATCACCCTTGGAAACTGAGATCTAGGCCCAGGGTGGCTTTCCACAGAGCCCTGGGTATCTCAGCCAGAAGATCACATGATTTAATTCTGAAAGACTTGTCAGCCATTGTTGAGAGTCACAACACCCATGGACGTCACATTGTAGACCTCAATAGGCCTGGCTTCATGTGACATTTTGGCCACTCTTTGGGAAGCCTTGCCTGTGAGAGTTCTACAGAGCATTCATTGAAATGAGCTTCTTCACCATTTAAAGGTTCCTGAATGAATTGAAACCCACAGTGCCTGCAACGTCATCCTTGAAAAATGCCTAGATAAATACCATGAAATTTTTGAAATTCCCATGACCAGGTGGCACTGGAGAAACTTTGGATGTCCTGTTGCTGATCGTAAATATGCAAGACAGTGCCTTGATTGAGTGGGTTTCATGAAAATGGTGTAGAACAGAGATGCCAGTATGTTGGAACCTGCTGAGTAGTGGGCCTAGAGCAGTGGTAGGCAGGTGTGTGATAAAAAATTTGTGGTGGGGCCATGTGGATCTGCCATTGGATCCCAAATGGCTTGTGACTTACATGGTGCAGCCAGCAGACCCTTCCATGTAAAGGCTTCTGGTTATATGGAGATGTTTCCGGGCAATGTTTAGAATCAGGTTACTATGGACATGGGGCCAAGCTATGTGGGATAGAAGCCTGGTTGGTGCATTCTCCTGCAGACCCTGACCAACCACACATGAAAGAATTGCCTCCAGAACTGTGTCCCAGTTGAACTTCTTTAATTTCATGAAGCAAATGCCAAAGTCCCAGTGCAGCAGCAAGAAACACCACGAAAAGTGGAGGATGACCAAATGGCTTCCCAGTCCACATGGGAATACCCTTATCCCCCAGTGGCCACAGTTTACTTACAAAGAGAGAATTCAGCACTGCTGCCTCATGTTCATTGGAAAATAAGAAACCATGTCCTCCAGGTCACATAGATGCAGACACAGCTTTGATAGTCTCACTAAAAAGAAGCTAAAGCTCCTGACAACAACATATATTTCAAGTGCCCAAACTCAGAGGCAGTTTCTCAAGAAGTATTTAGGCCAGCAGAGCTCCATGTTTATGGAGTGTTTACCCTGTCCCATACTAGGGAAACTCCTCTACCACTTCCAAGGTTGTAAACTCCTGAGCATATTATTCATAGATTTTATTACTCTTCTCCTCTAATTGTGTCTTACTTTGGGCGAAAAAAATGTCAAGGAATTGTTCTGGATGAGAGTGGGAAGATTTTGTTTAGCACATATTTGCATACACATTGGATTCATTTTTTTATTTTACATTTGAAATACTGAATCCCTGACACTAACACATGCCCTGCTAGATTCTGAATACTAATCCTAATATGATGGAGAAAAATAAGGGAAACAGAATAGAAATACAAGCAGTTCAGAGGAGGCATGTTGTATACTTGGACTTGCCTTTTGCATTATATAGGGTAGGAGTTATAAATCTAGTCAATTTTTTGTTGAAATAGTTTTCCATGTGCTTTTAAAGTTAACAGATATGTGAATTCCTGTCTCCCTTTCTCTGTATTCTATTCAGCACATGTATTTTTATATGCACATATAGAATCCTACCTGGTATCACACGTACATTCTTGTGAGTTACATGACTTGGCAGATACAAAGTGTGAGAAGAGATCACTCCTCTTAAACGCTGTTTGACCTGAAAATTCAACCTATGGGTGAGCTTCCTAGTTGAAAAAAGTTATACATAAATCCATATCCAGTAAAATGAATATTTTGGATCTGTGGATGATACATATTTCACGGTGTAATTCGATTGGCATATATATTGCTAATTTTTAAAATCTGTGTGTGGATATATATATACATATATATATATATATATAATATATATATATATATATATATATATATTCTCTCCAGATATTTCAAAATATTTAATATATGTGTCTTATTATACACTCCCTAAATTCATTCATGATTATGTATGTGGATTTATAATCAACTTTTCACAAGATTATTCTCAGAAATATTCATTCACCTGATATACGTATTTTTTTCCTAGTATTGAAAACTAACTTCAGTGAATGGTGCATATAAATCCTAATATTTCTACAGTAACTGATCCATTTTCACATCAATGTAAGTAGATTCCAATGGGACATGATAAGTATTTTGAAGTTCATTTTTATTCAAAACTAGTACATTACTATTTCTTCAGTTTATGCACATTATTGGATATATATTTCATCCACAAGTTCACAAATTTATAGGCATTTATTTCACTTTCAATCACTTTCTGCTTCAGAAAACACGTGTTCCGCCATGTTTCAAACTGGTCTTTTCATGAGACTTCTTTCCAAACACATTATTTTTGATTTCCACAATCACATTTGAAGCAAAACTCACACACTCTTCATGATAAACCTTAACCCTAGAATTACAATTAGACGTATAACTAGTTGTTATGAATGATTATATATCAATATATGATTTCTTATGTATTTTCAGATATCAATTCAATACATTATTTAAAGTGGAACCAGTTATATTATTTATTAACTGTATGGTCTATTCATGCATTATCTCTATATTCATAGACACAGGGTACACCTATTTTTACCCTCAATACTAATTTATACGTTTTCAAAATATTCCTCAAAAAATGGTGGAAGAAATACTCATGTCACCTGATCTATATATACATTATTTCACAGTAATATTCTGGACAAAAAAATCAAAGGTCACCCTTAAGGTTGTACCAAAGCCTAAATGGAAAGTGAGCATGGATTACTAAAACCTTCCATGTCCAGGTGGCCTAATGCTCTCAAATGTCAATCTTATTGGTGACTACATTTTTGTTTCTTCCTAAGATTATATATTCAACCTCAAGCCTGTTGAAAATGTCTAATCCTATCACTCACTTTATACTTTGCCTGATTTAGTAATGTCTCTATTTATATCTATTTTCCTACATATTTTCCCCTGTTCATCATTGTGACTGACTCTTCACTAGTGCTGACATTTACATTCACTGTCTACCTGAAACCCTATTGCTTAAGAACTTTTGGTCTAAATCCTATTCTCACTCTTCTTTGTAAACCTACTGACTATCTTTCTAATCCTACCGACAATCCCTTTTTGAGTGGATGTTCTATTCGACATTCAATCATCCAAGGTACAAGCTCCTATGCCATTGTATATAGATTTATCTGAGACATTTTTGCAGAAAATAATTCAAAGCTAAGTGTACCAATTAAGGGCCCAATGCCCTTCTGGACTTCATATCTTCCCTAGATTTCTGTTTTTATACTTATATTTCACCTATATATTCTTGTAAATATCATAGTTTCCCAATACCATTATTCGTCATGCAGAAAGATTCCTAACCCCAAATTGAACATGTTACTAACCCATACCATACACTGTTCTCTCAATCGAACTTTACAGAACAGCAGGGACAGGGTTGCTCTTAAAATACAGGAATGTAGGGCATGTTCCACCTGTTGAGAACATCAAAGGTCCATGCAGAAATGATCCCTTGAGAAGATGTAGGCAGCTACGAAAGACCTGAGAGAGAAAAGTCATCTTCTATGGCAAACAACCTTGTCAGCATGAAGGGATGTGTATGAATCAGCCTCTCTTCTTAATGTAGAGAAGATGGACCAAACCATTCCTAGGTGGAGAGCTGTTCCCGGGTGCCCATGGTTTATATACCATTCTAACTTGTGAAAGTGTCACAGGAAGTAGGGACAGCCTCCATTTCATGGGACTCTTGAAAGCACTTTTAGGACAAAGTGGTTGTCAAGGCAATTACCTCATTCAGTTCCTGAAGAAGTGATCTACCTCACTTCCTTGGTGATGGAACTCTCTTAACTTGGGATCCAGGAAGCCAGGCACCCGGAGCCAGTCCAGTCCCAGACCCAGTAGGCTCACTTGTTTGAATTTACCAAGGAGAGTGTCAGTCTTTCTTGGTACCTACATATGTGAGGATGGCCAAATACCAGGAGAGCTCTGAATAGGGGCCTTTAATGAGAAAGTAGGTAGTGGTTCACCGCAGGCTCCTGACAACTTCACAGAGTTGGCCAAGGAGACCAGATCTGAGATAGGACAGGCCATTTTGGGGGAACATAGTATGGCCCACCACTCAGAGGAAACTCCGGATAGTCACAGAGTTACATGGGGGAAGGAGGTGTCTATGTGGGGTGGGTGTGATTTTGTGGTTTTGTCTCATGATCTGAGAATAGGTAGGAAAGACGGTTTGTTTGATTTGGAGTGGTCTTCTTCTAGTAAGTCGTTGGACAAGGCAAGTGTTTCTATTTCTGTGTATCCCACTGTGTCCGTGGTTGTAGACATTAGAAAATAAAATGCAACAATTGATATGTCCTGTATAGTAGAAAGATTCCCGGCATTCATCCTGCCCAATTTATGAATGGACTGCAGCTTGCCTTATCCATGGGCAACACCTGCTACCTTCCAAAGTTCCTGTTTCTTCCAGAATTCTCACCACTCTCCAGAATAGTCTCATGGTTTTGTGTCCAAAATATGTACCACCTCCAAGCTCTGTGACATTGCCATGTCCTGGATAGCTGAAGGGAATGGCGAGCATCTCAGAAAACTCAGATATCAGTGTGACCAAGAAAGTCTCAGTGGAGAAACCATGCTTTCGGCCTTTTGCTTATCAATTGTTCTGTTTCCCTGAATGTCAGGAAGGTCTTTGCCTCAGGCCACCCCTTTGTGAAGCCTGAAGAAAACAGTTTTCAAATGGAAATGAATGGGCATCACCTGTGGCTCTTTGCTTAATTGCTTTGCAAAGGGATGTGTCTGAATCAGCCTCTTGGCCCTGTGTGAGGTTGTGGCTTAGATTCTCAGCACCTGATGGATGTAAAGAGAGATCCCATGTGTGCATCCAAAACCAAAATGGCCAAAAGAGCAATTATTGTGAATGAAGTCTCTCGCATTCATATTGTAAGGTTCCTGACCACCATCAAGTGAGAATACGGATCCTTTGGTTCAAATGAGTTATGCACAGCCCTGCAGAGGCTAACCCATAGGTTTTTGGGTTTTCTCATGGCTCCAAATCATATAAAGAATCTATACCTGACAGTCAGTAGGCCTCAAATTGGAGATGCAGAGCAGTATTAACAGCTGGCCTATCTGATCACTCCTGGTTCACCGGATGGGTGTCCAGGCCACCTTGACTTTAGGCAAATGAGGGGCAAGGGAGCTTATTTTTGACACTGTCTTGGGCTGCACCCCTCATGAAAAACTCCAGCCAGAGGTTATGATATGTGTCTATATGGAAGAAGATGAGGGCCATGTGGGAGTGTTTGGTTTTAATTGTGGTCATTTGTTTGGCGGTTGGAAGAGATAACTGGATCCACCTGGGCTTGAATTCTGGCATGATTCCTCTTAGAGACTGAGTTCTGGAATTTACCTCAAAGAAGTATTGCCATGAAATGTGTTGGGATTTTAGGAGGCCACGCATGAGATGCGCCCTTGAAAACTGAGATCGAGGGCCAGGGTGTCTTTCCACAGTGCAGTGAGAATCTCAGCCAGGATATCACATGATTTTATTTTGAAATACTTGGCAGCCATAATTGAGAGTCTAAACACAAATGGAACTCATATTGTAGACCTCAATGATCCTGGCTTCATGTGACCTTTTGGCCACTTTTTGGGAAGCCTTGCCTGTGAGATTTCTCCAGAGATTTCATTTAAATGAGCTTCCTCACCACATAATGGTTCCTGCATTAATTGAAACGCACAGTGACTCCAACTTCATCCTTCAAAAATGGCTAAATAAATACTATCAAATTTCTGAAATTCCCATTACCAGGTGGCACTGGAGAACCTTTGGATATCCTGTTGCTGAACATGAGTGAAATAATTCCCCATGCAATGACACTTCACCGGAGAATTCCAATTTTATTGCTAAAAGCTGTGTGCTTATATAGAACTAAGGGGGAGATGGTATGGCTTAGATAAATGGCAGCAACCCGTTTATTGACAAGTTCTTTCAAATATCAGCTCCAGAGCCCAGGAATTAGTTCTCATTGGGGCTAAGGTTCCCCACAAGCGAGATTTGAAATTGGCGCTGGCGGAGAGTTCACAAGGGCGGGAACTTTTTGCGCCACTGCAGAAATGAAGAAGGTAGGAAGAAGAAGTCCTTAGGCGCCATGTTGGGGTTTTTCTCTGGGGTATGGCTGCCATTTATTCTTTTCCCAACATTCCACCCTTTTTGTTTTCTTAGGAAGTGGGGCGTCGTTTGTCAGATCTGGCTGCTTCCTGCTGTGTGGGGGTGGTGTGGGGCCTAGAAAGAGAAGTGGAGGAATGCTCAGGGGGCAGGTATGGGGATATCATGGCAGTCAGAAATAAAACCCAGTGGCTATAGACAGCTATTTTCATAGGGGTGAAGTCAATGAATGTTCCCTGAAGCCAAAGATGTCGATGGCATGGAACCAGTCCTGGATGGAAGAGATTGTTGGTATCAGCCACTGGTCCTGTAACAGAGACTCAAGGAAATACTGGAAGCGTTGCCTGGACATGGTGTCGCCAGCACCTGAAGAAGATCAGAGCGAATAAAAACAGAATGAAGATAAAAATTAAAGCAAATGTCAATTTTTGGCAGAAGTTCCATGTGGGGGGACTGACACAGAAGAGGCCAAGGGCCATGAGAAAGCTTAGAAGGTGGTAAAGACTATGAATCCAGGATGGCAGATTAAGAGGTTCTCCGAGCTCGTTGTCTCCTGCTGTCTAATACCCGTTGCATTCCATCGTGCCTGGTAGTGAGCTTCATCACTGAGTGAACTGTTCTCTTGGAGATGTTGGGGATTCATCGGTCATCAGAGGCTGGTAGTGCCTAAGCAAAAGCTGGTTGAAAGTTTGATTAGGAATTTTATGCAGTTGGGTTTGAAGGCACTTCATTATGCAGGGCAAGAGAGCACAAAAAAGGAGCATCCAAATAATTGGCCCCAAGATATGTAGTAAGTACATGGCAAGATAGGATTGGAAGAACCCCGTTATGGGATTGGAGGAGGTAGGTTTGAGCAAATGGGTCGATAATTCCTGCAATTTAACAACATTTTTTTTATTAGCCCAGATTCATTAACATAATAGCAAAATTCCTCTCTGAGGAATAGGCATGTAACCCCTTTTTCTGCAGTGAGAAGATCAATTGCCCTTTGGTTCTGTAAAGCCACTTGTGCCAATGAAGTAACCTGCCGCTGCAAGGAACCCAGAGACTCAGCCATGGTATTGAGTGTTTCCTGCAGTTTATGTTGAAGGTCATTGGATCCCATAGAGCATGACCTATAGCTCCACCAGAGAGTCCGAGACCCGTCACTGAGGTTGTTAAAATGAGGCCTACCAGAACCGGCAGAAAGACTACCCTACGGGTGCGGGAAGGTAGGGCCAACTGTCAGAATTCGGTGGGAGTATACAAAGATAGCTGAGGAACTACAGTAACCAAGAAACAGGCGCCAGAGACATTGATGGTTGAGGTACTTAAAGACCCATTACACCAGAGGAAATGTCCAGGTTGCATAAACACAGGGCTCTATGGGGTGCTGTAGCTCAAGGAACAAATGGGTAAAGGATTCATTATTGGCAGGTGGAAACAGATGAAAGGAAATAAAGTATTGGTGGAATAACTTTCCCACAGTGGGATACGTGTCACATGTAGGGGTTGTCCTTTTTAGAGAAATTGTAGGGTTTTGCTGGAATATTTCCTGCCGCTAATGGGACTGCTGCTAGAAGTGGACGACTAAGTGAAGCACAGAGAAAGCACTGAGAAGTAGGCACAGAAAGAGGGGTGGAGTTTAATAATCAAAAAGTTTGGTGTAGCAAATTGAGCCATGTGGGAGGGGGACCTGAGAGGGTTGAAGGCTCTGAATCCTCTTTGGATGAGCTATGGATATGATCTCGAAGTTTTGATTCTGAGTCCTTAATGTGTTCGACTACCTGAATGGTTGCCTTAGGTTGCGTAATCAGGGTGCGGCCAATAGTCATCCACCCTGTGGGTCTGACTGAGGTTGTCTGAGCATAGACAGCAAACTCAACATAGCCCCATCGTTTGGCCTTGGGGTCAGGTTTATCTAAAGTATACCATCCATTGTTACTGGATGAAGAGCCTTTATGCCACTTTATGTAACTAGAAGTCCACCCTTCAGGGTAACCAAATGAGTAGTAAGAATAGCTACCACGTTCATCATGGAACATGCATGACCAATAGGGGCACCCATTATAAATCTCACGCCACCAATGACAATAGTCTTTTGTTTGATCAAAAAGGAAGCAAATGAAAGGCCAGTTCCAGCTACCAGGGACGAAGGTCCTTGAAGGTGACAATTTTAGGGAAATAGAGGTGCAGTTGTGGATGAAGCAAGTAGTTGCATCCACTGCGCAGACCTTCTGCATGCCATGTTCTGAGTATCGTTCCCGAAAAGTGAATAAATGCATGGTAGGTGAGGAGGGTAAAGACTAGTCCTGACAGAGCACAGAAAATAAGCAGAGCACAAAAAACAAGCAGTTAGAGAAGACTAGGGTGTTGGGAGAGCTCACTGTGCCTTCTTTAAGAGGAATTGGGCTGCAAGGAAAACCGTGTGAGCCACAACTAAAATGGGTGAGATGGGTGTGGAGAGCAGGAGTAAAGGGGAGGTTCAGTAGGTGATTCTTGGAGTTCCTCTGGGGTGGCCCTGTCTTCAGCAGGTGGGGCCTCCTGGTGATGTGGCTTCAACCTAGACATGTGAATCCAGGGAGTGAGACAGTTGTCTGGTAAGGAGAGTTTGGCGGCGGTAAGGGTAAAGAGAATGACAGGATAGGGGCCTTCCCATTTTGCGGCAAGAGTCCCTTTCTCCTCTGGGGTGTTATAATAGACTAGACTAACAGGTGTTAAGGGAGGAGTGTTTGGAGAGGAGACTGGGTCCGGAAGAAGCCAGTCGTGATATTTCCAGAGTTCCGAGCGGAGATGGAGCAAGAGAGGCAAAGACAAATCTCGGGTGAGAGGTCCTTGTGAAATGACCAACCCAGGGGTTATAAGAGGTCTTCCATACATTATCTCAAAAGGAGACAGTAAAGATGGTTTCTTAGGGAGAGCTCTGATTCGAAGCAAAGCCAAGGGAAGGAGTTTGACCCAGTCTATGTTTAATTCCATTGTCAATTTGGTAAGGACTTCCTTTAGAGTACGATTTACCCTTTCCACTTTCCCTGAAGCCTGGGGGAAATATGGACAGTTGAAATGCCACTTGAAGGAGAGGGCTTGAGAGACCTTTTGTGTGATCCTAGAAGAAATCTCAGGGCCATTGTCATATTGTAGGGAAGTGGGCATACCAAACCTGGGGATGATGTCTGTCAGTAAGATTGAAGCTACAGTGGAAGCCTTTTTATTGGAAGAGGGAAATGCCTCAACCCAAACAGAGAAAGTGTCCACAAAGACAAGGAGGTATTTAGTGCGCCATACTGTGGGCATGTTGGTGAAGTCTACCTGCCAGTCAGCAGCGGGAATGTGTCCCCGGGCTTGGTGGAAAGGGAAAGGTTTGGGCCTTAAAGGAGTATGAGGGTTGGTCCGCTGACAGATCTGACAATTAGAGGCTATATTCTGTAGCATGGCTTGTCAGAGGGGGTGAGGGAAAAGAAACTCTGTAAAAAGAGGGTCAAAGACTGAGAATTGGAAAGGAATAGAGTATGAAGGAACTTGAAAAGATGCTTGTTCTTACTGAAAGACGTAGGGGCTTCAGATGAGCTGTCTAAAGTGGCCATTATATGTCCCCCATGGAGGCCATAATTGAAAGTGGTAGCAGCCATTCGTGCCGCCTGGTCAGCTTTGGCTTTGCCCTCAGTGATAAGAAAGCCGTCCTTCTGATGGGACCTACAATGGACAACTCCCAACTGGGTGGGTAAGTGGCCTCTATTAGATTGGTTATAAAAGCTGAATTAGTGATCGCATTACCTTTGGTGGTAAGTAGGCCTCGCTACTTTCAAATATCAGCATGGGATAATAAGATATGGAAGACATATTTTGAATCAGTTTAGAGGGTGAGGGATTTGCCTTGTGCTAGAAGGCAGGCACGAGTGGATGCTATAAGTTCAACCTACTTGTCTGTAGTTCCTGAAGGCAAAACTTTGGCCTCTATAATCTCAGGGGCTGAAAATACAGCGTATCCAGAGTAATGAGTTCCGTTCTCCCTAAAGGAACTGCTGTCAGTAAACCAGATAAGGTCAGGCTTGGTGAGTGGTCTCTCAGAAATGGAAGAATGACAGGGGAGGAAATCATCTAAGGTTTCCAAGCAATTATGAGTTGGTATGTGAGACATGGGAGTCATTGGGAGCAGTGAGGCAGGGTTCAGTGCAGAGCAGGGGAGGAAAATAATATTAGGGTTTTCCAGAAAGGAAGTGAGGGGCGACAGAAATCTGGATGTAGGGAGAGTTTGAAGGCCCTTTTAAGCTAAAAGATCCTTCAAGTGATGTGGGGAGTGGATAGTTCAAGGGGCCCCAAAAGTCAGCTTAGAGGCTTCTTTGTGTAAAATTTGTCCAGTAGCCAGAGCTCTTAAGCAAAGGGCCCACCCACGGATGGTAGGGTCTAGTTGCTTGGACAAATATGACACAGGTGCAAATGTACGCCCATAGTTTTGACCTAAGACCCCAAGTGCTTGCCCCCCTTTTTCATGGACATATAGATGAAATGTTCTTGAAAGATCTGGAAGGTGAAGGGCAGGTGCCTTTAAGAGGAGTTGCTGAAGCCTGCGGAAGTGGTAGATGGGAAAGGAGGCAAGAGATTCACTAGGGGGTCCCTTTGCTAGGTCATACAGGGGTTTGGAGAGAAGAGAATAATTTGGGATCCAGGCCCAAAATAACCTGCTAATCCTAGGAATGATAGTATTTTGGCTTTCGTATAGGGCACTGAAAGATCACAGAGGAGTTGCCTCCTATCCAGTGTTATTTCCTTTTTCCCGGGTGTAAGGCAAAAACCAAGATAGGTGACCGAAGACTGGGAAACCTGGGCCTTGTGGGGAGACTCCCTATATCCCTTGTCTTCTAGGAATTTATGAAGCTGAGCGGTGTGGGATTGAGAGTGTTCCAAGAAAGACTACATAGAAGAAGGTCATAGACATATTGAAGTAGAGTAGAGTCAGGACAGGTCAGGTGAAAGGATGTGAGGTCCTGGGCAAGAAATTGGCCAAAGAGATGGGGGCTATCCCTGAATCCCTGTGGGAGGACAGTCCAGGTAAGCTGATGAGAATGGCAGGTGTGAGAGTCAGTCCATGAAAAAGCAAAGATATCCTGAGATTCTGAGAACAAGGGAATAGAAAAGAATGCATCTTTTAAATCTAGGACTGAGAAGTGAGTAGTAGTGGCATGGATCTGAGAGAGGAGGGTGTAAGGGTTGGGCACTAGCGGGTGGATGGGGTCCACAGAGGAGTTGACAAGGCGAAGTTCTTGAACCAGCCTGTAGGACACGTTAGGTTTCTTAACTGCCAGAATGGGTGTGTTGAAAGGAGAGTGTGTAGGCCTAAGATACCCCTTTCATAATAAATCCTGGATGATGGGTTCTAATCCAAGGAGGGATGTGGTTGTGAGTGGATATTGTGGTTGACTAACATATCTTGAAGGGTCCCGTAAGACAATATGAATAGGACTGCATTTAGCCATAAAGGGTGTAATTGTGTCCCAAACCTCAGGGTTAAATGGTTTAGATAGTCGTGGGAGAGTGCATGAAGGAGGTGTATCTGCCCCTAGGAATATCATGAGGAAATGAGAGGTAGGAGAGGTGTGGGGTGATAAGTGAATGGTGACTTTTAATAGTGAGAGTATGTCCCTTCCCAGAAAGGGAATGGGGCAATGGCTCATATCAAGAAAGGAGTGAGTGAAGGACAAAAGGGATCGCTGCATATAACATGATTGGGGGGGGGTTTGAGGAAAAATCTTTTTACCTCCTACCCTGACAATAGGAGTTTTTGAGGGTGTGGTAGGACCCTAATACTCCCTCAAAATCGAAAAAGCGGCACCAGTATCGAAGAGGAAGTTAATGAAGCGTCCATCCACCAGGAAGGTGACCCTAGGCTCTTGATTCTTGATGGTAATAGTCTGGAGGGAAGGCCCAGGACTCCGTCAATCCTCCTCTGCCAAGCCCAGGTGAGGCTGGGGTTGCTGGGCAGCAGACCAACCTCCCTTCTGGGTTGTTGGGCAGTCTGCCCCCCAGTGTCCACTTTGATGGCATTTTGCGCAGGGGTTGTAGGGTGTCCCCGGCGAAGAACAATTCCTGGTCCAATGTCCCTCCTTACCTCATTTGAAGCAAGCTCCAGGGGGGGTCATATTGGGACGGCATGGTGATGGCCTTCTCTGAATGAGCTGGGCCAACATTTGGAATTTGGCATTTTCAGCCCTCTGCCTACGGAATTCACTTTCATCCTCTCTACCATGAAAAACCTTGAAAGTGACAGCAAGGATTTTGGTCTGAGGAGTAGCAGGCCCCTGTTCAAACTTTTTAAGCTTGGCTTTAATGTAAGGGTAGCTTTGGGCCAGAATATATGTCATTAAAACATGACGGCCATCAGGGGTTTCTGGGTCGAGGTTTGTGTACTGCTGAAGGGACTTGGTTAGTCTATCCAGGAATTCTGAAGGTGTTTCCTCCTTCCTTTGAATGACCTCCTGCATCTTTTGAAAGTTAACAGCCTTGCGGGTGGCCTTTTTCAGTCCCACCAAGAGGCAGGATGTAAAAAGGTCACTAGACTGTAAGCCCATAGGGGATCCTGCTCTGGGACAGCATGAGGGCCTGTGGGTGGTTATGATTGGTCCTATGATTTTCATCAGCATGGGCTTGGGCTAGCTCCCAGAACCATTGCCTTTCCTTGGGGAGAAGTTTATTGGCCAAGAGCATGTAGATGTCATGATGAGTGAGGCTATATGCTTGCAGTACCCATTGAAACTCCCGAATGTAAGTGGTGGGGTCAGTGGTGAAAGAGCCTAACTTCCTCTCTAGCTGAGTAATGTCCAACATGGAGAAGGGCACGTGGACTCTGATGACACCCTTGGGACCAGCTACCTCACGAAGGGGTGCGATTTTCTTGGGGGTGGGAAGGAGTCCCTTAGACCTGGTAACAGGAGGACTGAAAGAGGCAGGCGGTGGACAGGAATGAAAGGGAGGGGAATGGAATGTCTCTGTGGAAGAGGAGGAGGTGGAGCAGGCAGAAGAGTGGGGAAGGGAGGGGGATGAAATGGAAGGTTGAGGATCCGTGGAATCAGGCAGAGGAAGAGGAGGATTTTGCGGGAGAGAAGGGTCAGTTGGGGCTGGGGGATAAGGTAGGGGTTGATCTGCTGGGTCGAATGAGGAAGAATCTGCGAAGTCAGGAGTAGAACTAGGGGAAGAGAGGGGTTTGCAAGCAAGAAGGACCTGAGAGGGAGGGCAGGAGGAGCAGAGACAGGGTGCTGTGCGAGAAGGCTAAAACATTCAATACAGGGAATCTCACTCCACTTTTTCAGATGCTGGCAGTAATTAAAAAGGTCCAAGAGGAGGTTTGGATCTAAGGAGCCTTCTGGAGGCCAATGATTGCCATTATCCAGTGGATATGTAGGCCAATCTTGGGTACAGAATTTGATTAGAAGTTTGGGCTTGATGTCTGGTGTGAGGGAGAGTGTGGCCAGATTTTTTATTAAATTTTTGAGAGGTGAGGTTTCAGGTACAGATAAAGAGGTGCCCACAGTCACAGGGAGAGATGGAAGAGAGAGAGAGAGAGAGAGAGAGAGAGAGAGAGAGAGAGAGAGAGAGAAAGAGAGAGAGAGAGAGGGAGAATAAGTGTAAGCAAGAGAAACAAAGAGAAAACCCGGCCTGGAACAGACTCCGGGAAGTGCTCAGGGCGAATGGGGGTCAGGTGGGCATCCCCAAAATGACCAGCCGTCATGAGGAAATACAGAGGGCACTACCTGATCGTCATCAGTGAAGTGCGATCTGTGAGACCCAATGGGTTCGGAGCCACGGGCAACCTGACATCAGGAAAGTTTTCGAACGCAGCAGAAGAAGTAAGTAATGAAAACAGAACTCCGGCTCCAGCAGAATGCAGTTCCAGGATGGGAGTTCAGTTTTCCCCGAGCAGAGAGGCAGCTTCAGCCAGACACAGCAGGCCCGCAGGAAACAGCAACTCTAGCAGGCAGCAGCAGCAGCAGCAGAGGAGGAAAAACCACAGAGCCTCTCATGTAAACTCAGAAGCCTCACACCCCAAAGGGAAACGGATCACCAGAGGGTCCACTGCAACCAGTAAAGGTCTTAGTGGGAGGAATTCCCTCCCCCCTACCAGGTGTCTAGAGTGTGACAGACGATCATGGTCACAAAGCCAGCGGTAGCCCGAAGGGAGTTGGCGAGCCAGGGTCAGGGGAGGCTTACATACAACAAATCAGTGGTGAGTGCAGGAAGCCTGCGTCTGAAAAGAGCAGACCAGGGCAGAGTGCCACAGTGGAGCAGTGGACGGGGCTCTTGTTGGAAAGAGCTCACCCATATCCTCACACAGGGCACCAGAATGAAAGAACTCCCCACGCAAAGGCACTTCACCGGGAGAATTCCAATTTTATTGCAAAAAGCTGTGTGCTTATATAGAACTAAGGAGGAGATGGGAGGGCTTAGATAAATGGCAGGCAATCCGTTTATTGGCAAGTTCTTTCAGATATCAGCTCCGGAGCCCAGGAATTAGTTCTTATTGGGGCTAAGATTCCCGGCCAGCAAGATTTGAAATTGGCGCCAGCAGAAGAGTTCACACAGGCGGGAACATTTCGCACCACTGCAGAAAAGAAGAATGTAGGAAGAAGAAGTGCTTAGGCGCCATGTTGGGTTTTTTTTCTGGGGTATGGCTGCCGTTTATACTTTTCCCAACAATGAGTATACCAGACAGTGCCTTGATTGACTGGTTTTTATGAAAATGGTGTTTAACAGAGATGCCAGAAAGTTGGATCCTGCTGATTAGTGGGCCAAGAGCAATGGTGGGCATGTGTGTGATAAAACATCAGTGGTGGGACCATGTGGATCTGCCATTGGCTTCCAAATGGCTTGTGACTGACATGGTGAAGCCAGCAGACCCTTATATGTAAAGGCATCTTGTTACATGGAGAGGATTCAGGACATTGTTCAGAATCAGGTTGCTATGTTCAAGAGGGCAAGCTATGTGGAATTGAAGCCTTGTTCTTGTATTCTCCTACAGACCCTGACCCACCACATGTGACAGAAATCCCTCACGCACTGTGTCCCCGTTGAACTCCTTGTATTTCATGAAGCAAATACCAAACTTCCAGTGCAGCACCAAGAAACACCACGAAAATAGAGGATGACCATATGGCTTCATAGTCCACACTAGAGACATTTAGCCCCAAGGGGCCACAGTTTACCTTCAAAGGGAGAATTCAGCACTGGAGTCTCATGTTCATTGGAAAATAAGAAACCATGTCCTCCAGGTCACATAGATGCAGACCCAGGTTTATGGTTTCACTAGAAAGGAAGCTAAAGCACTTGACAACAACATATATTTCAAGTGCCCAACCTCACAGGAAGTATCTCAAGAAGTCCCTAGGACAACAGACATCCATGTTTTTGAAGTGTTTACCCTGTCCCTTACTTTTGGAAACTCCTCTAACACTTCCAAGGTTGTGAACTCCTGATCGCATTCCATTCCAGATATGTATTCATGGATTTTCTAACTCTTCTCCTCTAATTGTGTCTTACATGGGGTGAAGGTGTTGTCAAGGTATTGTTCTGGATGAGAGTGGGAAGATTTTTGTGTAGCACATATTTACATACACATTGGATTCATTTTCCAATTTTCCATTTGAAATACTGAATCCCTGTCAGTAACCCATACCCTAATAGACTCTGACTACTAATCCTAATATGATGGAGACAAATAACCCAAACATAATATTAATACAAGCAGTTCAGAGGAGGCATGGTGTATAGTTGGTCTTGCCTTTTGCATGATATAGTGTAGGAGTCATAAATCTTGTCAATTGTATGTTGAAATAGTACTCCATGTGTTTTTAAAGTTAACACATATGTGAATTTCTGTCTCCTTTTTTCTGTAGCCAATTCAGCACATGTATTTTTATATGCACATAAAAAATCCTACCTGGTATCACACGTACATTTTTGTGAGGTGGCAGAAACAAAGTATGAGAAGAGATCACCCCTCCTAAACGCTTTTGGAACTGAAAATTCAAACTATGAGTGAGATGTTTAGTTGAACAACATTATACATAAATCCATGTTCAGTAAAATTAATATTTTTGGATCGGTGGATGATATATATTTCACGATGAATTTTGATTGGCATATATATTGCTACTTTCTAATGTTTCTCTGTGAGATATATATATATATATATATATATATATATATATATATATATATATATATATATATATATATTCTCTAGATTTTTCCAAATATAAAATATATGTGTCCTATTATACACTCCCTAAATAATTCACTCATGCTCATGTATGTGGTTTTATAATCAAATTTTCATATGATTATTTTCAGAAATATTCATCCACCTGAAATACATATTTGTTTTCTAGTACTGAAAACTCACTTCACTGAATGGTGCAAACAAATCCTTATATTTCTACTGTAACTGACCCAATTTAACATCAATGCAAGTAGATTTCAAAGGGGCATGATGTGTATTTTGACGTTCATTTTTATTTAACACTGGTACATTACTATTTCTTCAGTTTTTGTACATCATAGTATATACATTTCATCCACAAGTTCACAAATTTAAAGACATTTGAAACACATTCAATCACTTCCTGCTTCAGTACACATGTATTCCTCCTTGCTTTTGACTGGTTATTCATTGAGACTTCTTTCCAAACACATTATTTTCGATTTCCATAATCAATTTTGAAGCAAAACTCACACACACTTTATGATAAACCACAACCCTAATATTACCATTAGATGTATAACTGGTTGGAATGAATGTATGTATGTCAATATAACATTTCCTGTGTATTTTCAGATATCAGTTTATTCCAATTTCTAAAGTTGGAATCAGTTATATTATATATTCACACATGGTACACCTATTTGTGCCGCCAATACTAATTTATATCTCTTCTAAATATTGCTCCCAGAAATGGTGCAAGAAAGACTCATGTCACCTGATCTACATATATATTCTGTCAACAAAATGCAAAGTCACACTTACAATTGTACCAAAGCCTAAATGGAATGTGAGTATGGATTATGAAAATCACCCATGTCCAGGTTGCCTAATGCTCTCAAAAGTCAATCCTATTGGTGACTACATATTTGTTTCTTCCAAAGATTATGTATTCAACCTCAAGCCTGTTGAAAATGTCTAATCCTATCAATCACTTCATCATTTGCCTGATTTCCTAATGTCTCTAATGATATCTGCTTTCCTACATATTTTCCCCAGTTCATCATTGTGAATGACTCTTCACATGTGCTGACATTTACATTTTCTGTCTACCTGAAACCCTATTGCTAAAGAACTTTTTGTCCAAATCCTATACTCACTCTTTTTTTCTAATCCTACCAACTATCTTCCTAATCCTACCAAGTATCCTTTTTTGACTGGATGTTCTCTTCGACATTCAATTATCCAAGGTACAAGGTCCTATGCCATTATGTATAGATTTATCTGAGACACATGTGCACAACATAATTCCGAGTGAAGTATCCCAATCAAGGATCCAATGCCCTTTTGGGCTTCAAATCTTACCTTGATTTGTGTTTTCATACATATATTTCACCTCTATATATACTTATAAATATTGCAGGTTCCCAATACCATTATTCATGCAGCAGAATGATTCCTAACCCAAATCAAACATGTTATTAACCCTAACCATACTTTGTTTCCTCAATCTAACTTTACAGAAAAGCAAGGACAGAGTTGGTCTTATATAGAAATGTAAGAGATCTTCCACCTGCTGAGAACCTCAAAGGTCCATGCAGAAGTGAACCCTGGGGGAGATATAGAAAGCTATGAAGGACCTGAGAGAGCAAAAGTCATCTTTCATGACAAAAAAAAAAAACAGGTCAGGATGAAGGGGTGTGTCTGAAGCAGTCTATCTCTTCTTAATGTAGAGAAGATGGACCAAACCAGGCCTGTGTGGAGAACTGTTCACGGGTGCCTATGTTTGATATACCATTCTTACTTGTGAAAGTGTCACAGCAAGTAGGGGCAGCCTCCATCTATTGGGACACTTGGAAGCAACTGTTAGGACAAAGAGGTTGCCAAGGCAGTGACCTCATTCAGTTCCTGAAGGAAGTGACCTATATCATTTTCTTGGTGATGGAACTCTCTGAACTTGGGATCCAGGATGCCAGGCACCCAGAGGCATTCCCAGTCACAGTCCCAGTGGCCACACATGTTTGGATTTACCAAGGACAGAGTCGGTCTTTCTTGGTAACTACTGATGTGAGGATGGCCAAATTCCAGGAGAGCTCTGAAGAGGGGTCTTTCCTGAGAAAGCAGGTAGTGTCTCACTACTGAACTGAAACCCACAGTGCCTCCAACTTCATCCATGAAAAATGGCTAGATAAATACAATAAAATTTTTTAAATTCCCTTAACCAGGTGGCACTGGAGAACCTTTGGATGTCTTTTTCCTGGTCATGAGTGTACAAAAGAATGCCATGATTGATGGTATTTCATGAAAATGGTGTAGAACAAAGATGCCAGTAAGTTGGACCCTGCTGAGTAGTGGGCCTTTTGCAGTGGTGGGCAGGTGTGTGATAATACAGCTGTGGTGTGGCCATGAGGATTTTCCATTGCCTTCAAAATGGCTTGTGACTGATATGGTGCAGCCAGCAGACCCTTCTTGTTATATGGAGAGGTTTCCCGGCAAAGTTCAGAGTCAGATTTCAATGGACAAAGGGGCAAGCTTTGTGAGATAGAAGCCTGGTTGTTGCATTCTCCTGCAGACCCTGAACCACCACAAGTGACAGAACTCCCTCTAATACTGGGTCCCAGTTGAACTCATTGTATTTCATGAAGCAAATACCAAACTCCCAGTGCAGCAGCAAGAAACACCACGAAAAGTGGAGGATGACCAAATGGCTTCACAGTTCACACGGGGAGACAGTTAGCACCAAGTGGCCACAGTTTACCTACAAATAGAATATTCAGCACTGCTGCCTCATGTTCATTAGAATACAAGAAACCATGTCCTCCAGGTCACGTAGATGCAGACCCAGCTTTTATGGTGTCACTAGAAAGGAAGCTAAATCTCCTTGCAACAACATATATTTCAAGTGCCCAAACTCAGAGAAAGTTTCTCAAGAAGTCTTTAGGCCGGCAGAGCTCCATGTTTTTGGAGTGTTTACCTGTTAGACCAGGACGCTAGAAAAGACCACTGACTCAAATTAAAATCAAATAAAATTAAGCTTATTATTTCCACCGGCCATGCTGCCTCTCCCTCCCAAAACGAAGGGAACAAGACAGCAACCCCAGCTTTCCTACAGCCCAGCTTTATAGCCCAGAAAGTTACACAAAAGGGGGGTTACAGATAACAGAACTCTGATAAACATCACACTAAAGGTAGTTTACAATTTTTTTGCTGTCCCTACATGAGAATTCATGAGGACCATTAGAGCCTCAGAGAGGGTTGTTGTCTTGCCAGAGAAGGCAAATATTTATGATGTGTCACTAAAGTTTCTGAGAGGGCTGCTATCTGGTCAGAGAGCCAGGCATGTGTGAGTTCAAGGCGCGGGCAGGCATTCCACACAGGTTCAGAATTTGAAGTAATTAATGGTAAAGCCAAAATTATCTTTTCATGGCTTTGTGGCATGATGGCTCCCAATTTTAATAAAAGATCAGGTTGGGTCTACAATTCCCCCCTTTTCTCTGTGTCCCTTTCAAATCTTTGATAGATTATGGGAAGAGCACTGAGGAAATTTTAATCCCTCAGGTAAGAGTCTCCAAATTTTTAGAACTCACCCAAAACCGATCTCGCTGATTTTACCCTTCTTAATTACTTATATTGATAGTCTATTTATCTTTCTCTCCATTGTTGTAAGAAGAGTGGCATCACTAATTTTTTCTTCTTCTGTCCTGAGACAGGGTGACGTGAGTGGGCTCGCCGTGAGGGACATGAGTTGCCTATTAGAAGTCAGTTGAGAGACATGAGTTGCCTTTTAGAAGTCAGTTCGGTTTGAAGTCAGGTTGGGGAAGAACAGGTTGTAAAGTCATCTGCGAATGGGTTCTTCAATGAGTGAAACAAAAACCATGAGTACTGGATAAATGTTGCAGCAGCTACAACATGTCACTGTATAGAAATTCCCTCACCAGTCTTTAATATCCCCAGTTATCAGGACTGTCAACTTAATATTTAACTTTAAGTGTTACAGTTGGCCCTCCCAATAAGACACAATTTAATAATTTAATGTCATCTGATCTTGTAAAATCCTTTTACTAGTATGACCTCTGCGTCTAATAGAGAAACCTTTAATTCTGTTACTCAGGGCTGGATAATCGTACTAGCAAACACCTAGCCTACCTTTGTAGGTTAGGAATATCTGTAGGTCTTAAACTGAAAACTTCTGCCTGTGGCAGCTCTTCTTGATAGTCTCTTTTTATAAGTATTAGGCATTCCTGTGTGAGAATCCTTCTTTGTAGCCTCCAGTCTTACTTGTTTTGGGAGGATAAGATAAAGTGCATACCTTAAAATTTTATTATTATTATTATTATTATTATTATTATTATTATTATTATTATTATTTAATATGCCCAGGAGTGGCTGTATTTTGGTCTTAACTGTCTTTGCTAAGTGTTTAAGATGAAGCAGTCAAACTGACTTTTGTTTCTATCTATTGTTAACAGTCAGCTGAGCTTTTGTGGGAATCAATTCTGGGGAAACTTGAGAGGAGATTCTCAGTTCTGCTAGTGCCATTTGCGCTAGGTGGGTCCAGGTCTTGCTTGACCACTTGGCTTCCCTCAGAAGCATCAGGGATGTCTCCTTTCTATGATGACTCTCCTCTTTGTAACAAATGCACTGATTGGCTTTCTGTTCTCCAGTGGTCTCATTAATCTCCCTGATCAGGAGGTTATGTGGCTCAGAGTTGCAAAGCTCTTTAGAGAAGTCCCCTGTTCCCTGGATTCAGACTGACTCAGAGGGCAAGAGCCAAATATTGGTTTTCTTGGCCCTTTTCATTTAACATTAATTTTAAATCCTAATCTTAAACATCCAGCAAATAAATTTTAACAGCCTTATATTAAGAGTACTGGGCTTTAATGTCTATAACTTTATAATTACCTTTTTATTAATTGGGATCTGTATTATTCTGTCTGTATTGTAGTTGATGACTTATTATCTTGAATAAACCCATGTTGTGTTCTTAAAGCAACGCATTTGTAAAACACTAACAGGGAATCTTTAGATCACTTATAAGAAAATTTCAAACTAAAATTATCAAAAGTAAAAATACTTAGTTCGTGTAATATCTTCCCTGAATTTTTTGGCTGAGTTATACATTATATCCCCTGTTTGAGATCCTAGGAATATTGACAATAAAAAAAAACTTTTTAACATAACTTTAAAGAAATATTATCTGACCTACATGTTTCATAGTCATTCTCACATGTAGTAAGATGGGACACACAGCCTTATCTCAGGTAAGGCAGGGCTCTTTATAAATCTTAAGTATTTTAATTCTAAAGCTGATCTTTATTTTTAAATATCTTTTGACAAAGTTTACATAAATTGTTTGAGGTCACATGAACATTAGCTAACACCATATGATATCACATTTAAAACATGAATTAAAGAAATGCTGAAAGTTTTTAACCTTTACAAAGATTAGGCTCTAATTAACTTAAAAATACATTTAAATTGTTCCCCAATGTAAAAAGTAACATAAAAATTTACATATCTTATTGATAACAGGTAAATAAATCCACAATATATTTTTTACCACACAACTTCAGAGCACCAGCTTGATATAATGCTCTTTTAAGGTTTCTACCTTACAGACTTGCATACCTGTAAGATATGAAAACATTAATAGCATAACAATTACATTTATGTTTCTACATTAATCAAGTTTGGCTTTTAAAGTAATGGCAGTACAGTGCTCTAAAATAACAGTTCTTATTTAATCAGTTGTTTAATTTTTATGGTTGCTTGCTCTAGAAAACATAAATCTTAATAAACTCAATGTTATGGGTAAACTTATGTTTTAAGAAATTTTTGCCTCATTAACACATGACTGATTTTTACAATCTTATACAGAGTTTACTAAAAAAAATACAGATCTTAGTAAATCAATCAGATATCTAACTAAAGTACTCATGAATGAGTAATCCCATATCAAATTTACTTTACTTATTTATCAAAAAGTTAGAGAAACGTATTGAACAGTGTAAACCATTTTTATGTTGAAGGAAAGGTACTAGAGCCAAGGCATATTAGACATTTTGTAGATGTTAATATTTTGTTAGATGTTTGAACACCTAGAAAACTTTGTAAGCTTAAATTTAAAGACATTTGTTTTTATCTCTTTATCCAATTTAAATTGAAACATTTAAATCACGTGAATTAAAGATCTTTGGATCCACTTTTTAAAATTTGTTTTTATGAGCGCTTTTTTTTATGAGCGCTCCTTATATATGTTTATTCATGTATCATATATATGATATACGGACATATGTATATATAGACATACAACACATAACAAAATTGTGCACACATAATAATAGTAAAGGCCTCGTAGCATTTCGCAGGTGAAATCTTTATTGCAATGTTTCAAGAAGTCCACAGTTGGTCAAAGATAGAACTGATCAGAAAAACATTAACCTAGGTCTGTATGCTCAAAATCATGAGGTCAAAAATCATAAAGTATCTCAGAAAAAAAATAAGAGTCCTAGAAAAAATGACTTGCCAGTAATTAGAAAATACCATACAATTTACCTTTTTTTTCCCTTAGATCTCAAATCAGTCTCCTACAAAGCTTGCAGGCGTCTTTCATTTGCATTTCAACATAAGTCATGGCTGAGGTCTGGAAGGAGCAGGAAAGAAACTGCTATTCTGAACAGACATCTCAGGACTAAGGCATTTTAACCATAATTTTCAGGTTCGGATGTTGAAAATTATGATACAAGTTTAAGATACAATTCACAAAATTTTATATCTTTACATCTTGTTTGGTCAACAGACACCATACTATGATTTACTATCCATGTCCAAATTAATGCACTGGTACACACAGTGACATTTTCCCAGGCTACCCAATTCAAAATTGGTGAAAAAAAAAGACTGTATGATTGGGAAGTTTCTTGCCAACTTGGAAGTAGAGTTCTTCAGTTATCCATCCTAAGTATTTAAGTTCTCTGGCATGAATTATCTGAAACCATAAACTAAACAATTACCTAAACCCGACTTTTAACTGCAAGATTGTGCAATGCTTCAAAAACCCATTCAGATACCAGATTGTTAAAATAAAACATCATCATTTCGACACACATTCAGCTAAGATCATTCCCAAAAAACAATTTATAATATCAACACATTATTGCACATGCCTTAAAGGGCCAGAAACAAAGACACATTACAGACCGAAAGGAGGTCCAGACTATGGCTGTCAGAGAGAACCCTTTAAACCAGAGCAGATAAGAGAAAAATCTCTTACACCAGTGGGACCATAGCTGTCCCCACAAGGGGACCAGATGTTTTCACAGAGGGGCAACCTGAAATGTAAAATAAAGTGTCTCCATGGTGATTTTACTGCATTTAGTGTCCCCTTTTTCTTTTTCTCTTTTTTTAACAAGACAGAGGGTGGCATAATCCTTACAGTGCAGGGAAGGAAGGAGGTAATTCCCTGAATCAACAGGGCTTTGGCAGCTGCTGGGAGTCCCTCAGTTTCTCCTTTTACATACAGGATTAGCTCCTCTGATTCAGTTCCACACCAAGCATGCTCTATCTCCTAACATTTCAGTAGATAGGTCTCACAAAGTTCCGGGGCAGAGGGGGGGTACAAGATTTGTAACTTAAAGTTTGGTTCCTGACCTTGAAGCCAATTAATACCAATTTAATAATGAGGACTGGGTTTTGAGAAGAAGAAAAAAGGAGGTTTATTGCTTGGCTAACAAAGGAGAAACACAGGGGAGTCTGCCAAAGTTGTGACTCTCTTTATATGGAGGGACAAGGGGTTTTAAAGGAGTTTCACTTGTTAACCTGGGAGATACTCTGTTCTTAGGTCCCCAGCAGGCATTTCCCTCTGCAATGTGTGTGCTCCAGGCAGCCAGCTAGGCGCTTCTATCATCCTGCTTCTCAAAGGGGGATAAAGTTCATTGCAGTTCCTTAAAACACAGTCCAAAGGGGTGTCAGGCTTACTCTCTTTATTTCTGATTTTCATGTCCAATATACTTAAGTTTTTACCACCAAAATCACACAACAAAACGAACAAAAACAAACAAACAAAAAAACAAAAAAATAGAACACAGAACACAAATAAACAGAAACCCGGTGGCTAAACACAGAAACAGGGGAACAGTGCAACATCTTGCTAAAGCTCCAGGGTAGGAGCGTGTGCGTGCTCATCGGCACCTCCCTACAGTTCCAGAGGAATTCCCTACAGAACAGAACAGAGGACAGAAAGATTCTCGTTACTGTTCTGCACAGAAGTATATGTGAGCCTCCCCGTGCCACATCTCTGTCATCAGAAGAGATCTCCCTTAACTGGATATCAGATGTTATAAAAGAGCCACTTACCTATGGAGGCCTCCTCCATCAGGTGCTTGCTAATAGTTTTAGTGCAGAGGTTCACTGTAGTGCTCCCTGGACTAAAGGCTCTTTTCCAAATATAAAGAAGATGGACCAAATCAGGCCTTCATGGAGAGTGGTTCCTTGGTGCCTATGGTTGATATACCATTCTAATTTGTGAAAGTGCCACAGAAAATAGGGTAAGCCTCCTTCTCATGGTACGCTTGAAAGCAACTGTTTGGATAAAGTGGTTGCCAAGGCAGAGACCTAATTCAGTTCCTGAAGGATGTGACCTCACCTCAATCCCTTGGTAATGGAACTCTCTGAACTTGGGATCCAGGAAGCCAGGCACACAGAGTCAGTCTCAGTCCCAGTCCCAGTGTCTCACTTGCTTCAATTTAGCAAGGACAGAGTCAGTCTTTCTTGGTACCTACTGATGTGAGGATGGCCAAGTGCCAGGAGTTCTCTGAAGAGGGGCCTTTCCTGAAAAAGCAGGTAGTGGCTCACAGCTGGCTCCTGAACACTTCACAAAGTTGGACAAGGAGACCAGATCTGAGACAGGACACGCCATATTGGGGGAACATAGTATGGCCCAGCAGTCAGAGGATACTCTGGAGAGTGAGAGACCTACTTGGGGAAGGAGGTGCCTTTGTGGGTGTAGATGTGTGTTTGTGGTTTTGTCTCATGTTCTGAGAATAGGCAGGAAAGTCGGTTTGTTTGGTTTGGAGTGAACTGTTTCTAGTAAGTTGTTTCACAAGGCGAGTGTTTCTATGTCTGTGTATCCCACAGTGTCCGTGCTTGTAGACATTAGAAAAGAGAATGCATCAATGGATGTTTCCTGTCAAGTAGAAAGCTTCCGAGCATTCATCCTGCCCAATTTATGAATGCACTAGGGCTTGCCTTATCGATGGGCAACACCTGCTATTTTCCTAAGTTCCTGTTTTCTTCCTGAAATCTAGCCACTCTCCAGAATAGGTTCATGCATTTGCATCCAGGATATGTACCACCTCCAACCACTGTGACATGGACATGTACTGGATAGCTGAAGAGAATGGCAAGCATCTCAGAAAAGTCAGATATCAGTGTGACCCAGAAAGTCTCAGTAGAGAAACCCTGCAAAGGGCCTTTTGATTACCTATTGTTCTGTTGCCCTGAATGTCAGGAAGTTCTTTGCATCAGGCCACGCTTTTGTGAAGCCTGAAGAAAACAGTTTTCAAATGGAAATGAATGGGCATCACCTGTGGCTCTTTGCTTAAGTGCGTTGTAAAGGGATGTGTCTGAATCAGCCTCTTGGCCCTGTGTGAGCCTGTGGCTTAGATTATCAGCACCTGATGGGTCTAAAGAAAGATCCCATGTGTGGATCCATAATCAAAATGGCCAAAAAAATCAGTCATTGTTGATGAAGTCTCTCGCATTCCTCTGTAAGGTTCCTGACCTCCATCAAGTGAGAAAAGGGATCCATTGGGTCAATTGAGTTCTTCAAAGCCCTGCAGATGCTAGCCCATAGGTTCTTGGGTTTTCTTATGAATCCAATTCAAATAAAGACTCTAAACCCCACAGACAGTAGGCCTCAAATTGAAGAACAGAGCTGTATTAATGGCAGGCATATTTGATCAGTGCTGGTTCACAGGAAGGGTGTCCAGGCCACTCTGACTTTTGGCAAATGAGGGGAAAGGGAGATTATTTGGGACACTGTCTTGTGCTGCGCCTCTCATGGAATCCTCCTGCCAGAAGTTATGATGAGTGTCTATTTGGAAGAAGATGAGTGCCATTTGGGAGTGTTTTGGTTTTAATTGTGGGCATTTGTGTGGTGGTTGGTAGAGATAATTGGGTCCACCTTGTCTTGAATTTTGGTGTGATTCCCCTTAGAGACTGTGTTTTGGAACTGACCTCTGAGAAGGTACAAGGTCCTGTGTCATTGTATATCCATAATTCTAGGACATCTCTACGGAATGTAATTCAAAGCTAAGTATACCAATAAAGGACCAAATGAACTTCTGGGCTTCAAATCTTACCTAGATTTCTGTTTTCATAGTTATATTGAAAGGTTAATAAAATAGGTACTTGTCACGTCCTGTTTTTCTGTATGCTTAACAAAACACGGTTGAAATCTTGAGAACTGTTTGCTCTTCTTGTTCCCAGAATGTGCTGCCCCCAACTGCCAAAATGCAGAATGTACTCCATCAACCATTTGCACGCAAACCGCCCACTCGCCCTTAACCATCAGTAAACTTCCCTCCCTGCCCTCTCCAAGGAAAATATATAAGCACATCTTAAGCTGTTCTCAGGGCTCTCTGCTCTATTCAACTGATCTCTGAGCCCTTGCATGCCGGACTCCCAATAAACCCTTTGATGTTGCATTAGACAATCTCTTGGTTGTCTCTTCCACCGACGCTCACCCGACCTTTACTTCTGGTGGCCCCAGCGAGATCCGGCAGCTGCAGATGAAAGACCCCCAATGGGCTCCTCTGGGGGTAAATAAGGCCCCTCTTTCTGGTTTCAGAATTCAGGTTAGGGTTTGACAAAATGGCTATTGGTAAAGAGCGTGAGCTCTCTCCCACGGTGGCTGACACACATGTCACAGAGCCACAGGCCATGTTCCTGTGGGATGGACTCGGGAAATCGAGGAACCATAGTCTCCTCGACTCAGTGATATTTTCTTTCAGATTTGGAATTGGCAGCCCATCAGGATTTGCCCGCTACTCAGTCCTGGTCTCAGTATTGGACGTCCATTGTCTGTCTTTATTGTCTTGTCTTGTCTGTGTCGTGTGTCTTTGCTTTCACTGTCTGTGTATATTTCATTATGGGACAGAGCACTTCAATGCCTCTGTCCCTGACCCTTAATCACTGGACCAAAGTCTGCTTAAGGGCTCAGATTCTTTCTTTTTCATTAAAACACCAGACCTGGCAGATTCTGTGTCTCAGAATAACCCACCTTTGTAGTCGGATGGCCCCTAGAAAGATGTTTCTACTTCGCACTAATTTGAAAAGTCTGAGATATTGTCTTTCAGCCGGGGCCACAAAGCCATCCAGATCAATAGCCATATATCTTAACTTGTCAGGACCTCTGCAAATCTCCTCCTCCATGGGTGAAGCCTTTCCTTGTCCCTGCACCCACTCCTACTCCTTCCCCTACGATTCTATCTCTCAAACTCTCTGCTCCTCAACCTCCACCCTCTGTTCTCCCTGAGTCTCAAGACTCTACTCGTCCTTATCCTCTGCCCTTGTCCCCCAACCCCCAAAACCCTGTAAGTAATTCCCCTGCTGCTTACTCAGCCTCTCCACCATTCGAGGAAGCCAGGATGGCCCAGCACCCTCCAGATGACTGTCCAATGGCACACACAGCCCCTCCTTCCCTAGAGGAAGCTGGCCCGGCTAAAAAAACTCAGAGAACACGCCAACGTTTTCACACCTGCCTACTTGGGATGACTGCCAACAACTCCTAGGGACTCTCTTCACGACAGAGGAATGAGAGGAAAAACCTCCTGGAAGCTAGAAAAAAATATCCTCGGACTTGATGGGCGACCAACACAACTTCCCAACATAATCAAAGCCGGCTTCCCCTTAAACCAACCCAACTGAGACCCCAACACCTTTGAAGATAGGGAGCATATGTCCAATTATTGCCAGGCTCTAATAGCGGGTATCCAAGGGGCCGCTAGGTGACCAACTAATTTGGCCATGGTAAGAGAAATTATTAAAAGGCCTGATGAATCTACCTCTATGTTTCTAGAGAGAATTATGGAGGCATATAAGAGATATACTCCTTTCGATCCTCAGGCAGCAGATCAAAAGGCATCTGTCATGATGGCCTTAATTGGGGAAGCTGCCATGGATATTAAAAAAAAAAAAAAAGTTAAAAGAGAGATTTAGTCAGAGAAGCCAAAAAAATATACTATAAAAGAGAAACAGGGAAAAAGAAAGGGAGCAAAGGGAGGATGAGAGAAGCAAAAGAAAGACTAAGGCATTGACTTAGATCCTGGTCACAACAAGAAAGAGGCCAGAAATTCAGACATAAGGTGACAGGAAGGGATACCTGGGCCCGTGCCAGAGGCCACCCCTGGCCTCAGATCAATGTGCCTACCGTAAAAAAAAGGACACTGGGCCAAAGAGTGCCCTATAAAGAGACAGACAAGCCAGCCAGCCATTCTGACTCTGGGAGATGACTAAGAAAGTTGCGGCTCAGATTCCTTCCCCTAGCTCAGGGTAACTTTTGAAGAGTAGGGGACCCCAGAAAACTTTGAAGTGAATACAGGAGCAGTATACTCAGCCCTTAGGGCCCCATTGGGCCGTCTATCAAATAAAAGGTCTGTAGTTCAAAGGGCTAATGGCAGTAAATATCGGGCTTAAACTACTAAGAGGACCATGGACCTGGGGAAAGGAAAAATCCATCACTCCTTCCTAGTAATCCCAGAATGCCCGCACCCATTGATGGGCAGAGATCTGCTCACCAAGCTCTGGGCCAAAATAACTTTTAACCCTGAAAGCCCCCAAAAGAAATTTCTAAATCCTTCAGTAAAAACTCCTATAGTCACGGCTGTAACTATATTAGTAGAAGATAAACATCCACTCTTCACACCCCCCAAGACTGATCAAACAGGCAAGCTACCGCAGAAATGGATAACAGATTACCCAGATGCCTGGGCAAAAACTGCTGTGTTAGGCCTGGCCGTGAAACAACCTCCAATAACAGTGGAGTTAAAAACCTCAGCCTCCCCAATCAATGTCAAATAATATCTTCTAAGCATAAAAAGCTAAAGATGGGATAAGGCCCTATATTCAGAAATATCTGGCCTTAGGGGTCCTAACGCCCTGTCAATTGGCCTGAAACACTCCCCTGTTATTAGAAGAAAAAGCCAGGAACCGGGGACTATCAACCTGTTAAAGACCAAAGAGAGATCAACAACAGAGTGCAGGACATTCACCCCACAGTACCTAATCTGTTCAAACTGCTTAGCACTCTGAACCCTGAGCAGAAATGGTATACTGTTCTGGACTTAAAACAAGCTTTCTTTTGCTTGCCTCTGCATAAAGATAGTCAGTTGCTGTTTGCTTTTGGGTGGGTAGACCCAGAAACCGGAAAGTCTAGTCAACTAACTTGGACTAGACTCCCAGAGGGGTTCAAAAACTCCCCCACTCTCTTTGATGAAGCCCTCCACAGAGATCTCAACAATTTCAGAACTACACATCCGAAGTCACCCAGCTTCAATATGTGGATCACCTGCTACTGGCATCCAACACCAAGGAAAACTGAACTGGGACCCAAGCACTATTATCAGAGCTTGCTCAACTCGGGTATAGAGCTTCTGCCAAAATTGCCCAATTTGCCAGCAAGAAGTAATCTTCCATGACTATTTCCTCAGGGGCGGTAAACGATGGCTCACTGAGCCCAGAAAACAAACCGTTGAGCAGATACCAACCCCATCTTACAGCAGACAACTAAGAGAGTTTCTTGGGATTGCTGGGTTTTGCAGGTTATGGATAAATGGGTTCGCGTCCTTAGCTGCTCCTTTATACCCGCTGTTAAAGGGAGATGCCCAATTCCAATGGACCCCTGAGTAACAGGAAGTTTAAATAACATCTAAGGACACTGACACTGAACGCCTCAACTTTACTGAGCTCAGCCTGCAATTACAGAAAGCCCTACACTAAGTTCAAAATGTACGTCAACTCACTCACCTTGGTTCAAAGAAACTGCAGGCACTCCTGTAGGATTAAGAACAGAGTTTTCCACTAACCAACTCACAGCGAAAGAAAAAAACTGAACCGGTAACAAAAGCCTGTTGGGTCAGTCAATTGTTTAATGCTTACCCTTCCAAGTTTCTTAGAGGAAAGCACCTATGAGGAACCAGACCAGGACAATTCTGGGAAGTGGACATTACTGAAATTAAGCCAGCAAGGTATGGACTTAAATATCTCCTAGTCTTTGTAGATACATTTTCAGGATGGATTGAAGCCTTACACAGACACACACACACACACACACACACACACACACACAGAAAAAAAAAAAAAAAAACAACGGCCCAAATGGTTCTCAAGAAGATCCTGGAAGATATTTTTCCAAGATATGGTCTGTTTAAGGTAATAGGGTCTGATAATGGACTTGTGTTCATGGCCCAGGTAAGTCACGTGTGGATTAATTGTAAGTTACATTATGCTTATATACCCCAGAGCTCAGAGGAGGTAGAAAAAATAAATAGAACCACTAAAGAGACCTTAACAAAATTAAGCTTAGAGACTGGCATAAAAGATTGGACTATGCTCCTGCATTATGCACTGTTTCATGCGAGAAATACTCCCTTAGTTTCTTTGTGTAACCTCACCCCCTATGAAATTCTCTATGATGCCCATCATCCAGTAAGGGACCTAATCCCCAACTCTAAGGCCTAACAATCCCTTCCACACCCCTTGCTTGACAGACTTAAAGCCATTGAAAGAACTCAGTGATAACTGTGGAAACAGGTGGCCACTGCCTACCAACCTGGGGACGAGGGGATTCCACATCAATATCAAGTAAGAGACTTCGTCTACATAAGACAACATCAGGTGTCATTCCTAGAACCCCGCTGGAAAGGAACATACCAGGTGCTACTTATAACACCTACAGCGGTAAAAGTAGACAGAATCACTTTTTGGATCCATGCCTCTCATCTAAAGCCTTCGCTGTGTCCAGACTCTGGTTGGAAACTGGAAAAGACTGGTAACCATTTCAAATTTCGTATTCGCTATGTGGACAAGACTGTAGACTCTCCCCTTGGCCACCAGTACTCCTAACCCTCATCAGCCTGTTCAGCAGTGAAGGCTGATCTCAAATCCTACTAGACAAGAAGTATGGTATATCTCGCATACAGCCCCCTTAGGGACCTGGTGGCTATCTCTCCACCCAGACATTTTTCAGCTTGGTATACGTCTTTCCTATTGAGATAACCCTGATGAAGAGGATCCCACTAAAGTTTCATTAAATCCCTTCCGTTCCATAGATAATTGAAACAAACATTATGGATGCACAGAAACGCGAGCCAGATTCAGGTTGGCTAGCCTAGATTACGATGTATGCCCGGCGGACTATCAAAGCCACAAACAGCCATGGCTGTGTGGGGGAAAAGCCAACTTCTTGTGTAACTCATGGGGATGTGAGCATACAGGGGCTGCCTGGTGGAACCCAAACACCTCATCACATTCAGTACACAGCATTGGCCATATTACCAATTAGACAACCAAAAGCTGTGGCCCCCAGAGGGTTCTTCAGATCCTCAAATTCTGCGTGACATTTTTAACTTCGGCAAGTGCTCAAAAGGGGAAAATTCCCCTATGCGGAATCCTTTTTCCTCCTTCACTCACATCCTGTACTATGCTTCTCCAATAGTTCCTCACCCTCAGTCTTCTGCTCTAGAGTCTCTGCTGTCACTCCCACCTCAGCAACGTGATTTCTCACCTCCAATTACTAGATCAAAAACCCAAACCTCTGCCAGTTCTCAGACCATTGCCCCCTTGCTGAGGTAGCAGGTACCGAGGTACCCCTCCACTCACTCACTCCTCTCTTTTTCTGTCTGTGCCTGCACTAGGTCCCACCAAGTCCTCTAAGAAGCTAAACCAAAGCTCAAACCAGCTGAGAAGAGCCCTCAGACCCCTATCCAAGATGTAATAAAAATGGCCTTTAAAGTTGCTTTGTCATCACTGAAAACAGGTTTCTAAAAATTTAAAGTCCCTCAGGGGTTTTTGGAATACTCACTCCCATCTTCACCTCTGCTCTACCTGTTCTACTGCTCAAGTTTTGTTCTAGGAAAATCCCAAACCCCTTTTCCATTATTTTTTTACATCTCATCTTCCTCATTCTCAGATCCACGGAGCTGCTCTCAGCCTCGCCTTCCCAGTCTTCCCCCTCTGTACCAGGTCCATAGATATGTCTTAAATAACCTTCTCCAGAAGTCTTCACCGAGGCTTACATTAGGTCTTTCAGCAAAAGAGTCCCTCTGAAAGAGTTCAATGTAGATAAACTTCCACTTTTCGTGTTGCCCTGTTCTATTTGGCCACTGGCTGGAAAAATCACCACCCCTAAGCTTGACACCGCCTTACTAGGTTTTCACAAAATATGTGAACAAAGCCTCTGGCCTTGAGCTGGGGCTTCACAGAGATGACTACATTTCTAAGATAAAAAAGTTACCAACTGGGCTTCATGGTGACAGCTGGCAGGGAGAAAAAAAAAAGACAAAAAAGCTCTCCCTTTCCAAGGTGTCCTTGAAAAGTTAACTTGCCCAGAACAGAGGAACAAAAACAGAAACAAAAACTGATTTTTGTGAATTTCTACAGACTGTGAACTTCTGATACACTTCCCTTACATGTTGGGTACAAATTCTAAAACTACCAAAACTTGGGGTTCAGGGGATTAATTGATTACAACAGAAGCAATGCCCTCTAAATCCGGATGCAACCAAATAAGGCTGTTTTCCTGTGTGTGGTGCTATCTTAGGTCCCTTTCCTTGTCCATCCCTACAACAGTATAATTCTATACACTTTAACATTATTTAGGTTTTCATAAAATGGTCAATATATGTGATTAATTATGTAATGATGCAGATGTTTTCCAGAGTTCTCTATCATGACTTTGGTTCATTTAAAGATCAAATAGGGGGGCATACAACCCGGTTCCAGCGGGAACCTGTATCCCTCACTTTAGCCATCCTATTAGAAATAATAGTTGCTGAAGGGGTGGGCTAGTCCATGAGACACAACAAAGACACAATTAGAAGCAGAAATAGGCCAAAACTTAAAGACATTAAAAACCGACATCACAGCTTTAAAGGAATTTTAACCTCTCTCTTTCTGAAGTTGTTTTACAAAGCAGGCGAGTGTTGGACCTCCTCTTCATGAGAGAAAGGTGCCTTTTTTCTTGCATTGAGGGAAGAATGTTGTTTTTGTACCGACAATACTGGAGTTGTAAAAGAATCTATGAATAAATTAAGAAAACGACTTGAAGAGCGTCAAAGAGAGACAGAGGCCCCAAAAGGGAGGTTTGAGTCTTGGTTCACATAGTGACCTGATTAACTGCGCTTTTATCTGCCATGGCCGGTCCATTAAAATTCCTCATATTATTGCTAACTGTAGGACCCTGTTTGCTCAACCGTGTAGTTTTCTTTCTAAACCAAATCGAACCTGTTATTAATCCTAACCATACACTGTTCTCTCAATCTAATTTTACAGAAGAGCAGGGACAGAATTGGTATTAAAATACAGGAAAATAGAGGATCTTCCACCTGCTGAAAACCTCAAAGGTCCACGTAGAAATGATCCCTGGAGAAGATGTAGGCAAGTATGAAGGACCTGAGAGAGCAAAAGTCTTCCATGGCAAACAACCTGCTCAGGATGAAGGGATGTGTCTGAATCAGCCACCCTCTTCTTAATGTAGAGAAGATGGACCAAAGCAGGCATGTGTTGAGAGCTGCTCCTGCATGCCTATGGTTGACATACCTCTCTGACCTGTGAAAGTGTCACAGGAAGTAGGAGCAGCCTCCCTCTCATGGGAACCTTGGAAGCAACTGTTAGGACAAAGTTGTTGCCAAGGCAGTGACCTCATTCAGTTCCAAAAGGAAGTGACTTCACCTAACTTCCTTGGTGATGGAACTCTCTGAACTTGGAATCCAGGAAGCCAGGCACCCAGAGCCAGTCCCAGTACCAGTCCCAGTGGTCAAACTTATTTTGATTTACCAAGGAAAGACTCAGTCTTTCTTGGGACCTACTGATGTAAGGATGGCCAAATGCAAGGAAAGCTATGAAGAGGGGCCTTTCCTGAGAAAGCACGCAGTGGCTCACCGCTGGCTCCTGACAACTTCACAGAGTTGGCCAAAAAGACCAGATTTGAGACAGAACAGGCTATTTCCAGGGAACATAATAAGGCCCACCAGACAGAGGAAACTCTGGATAGTCACAGACCTACTTGGGGGAAGGAGGTGCCTTTGTGGTGTGGGTGTGGGTTTGTTTTTTTTGTCTCATGTTCTGAGAATAGGTATGAATGGCGGTTTGTTTTGTTTGGAGTGAACTGTTTCTAGTAAGTCGTTTGACAAGGCGAGAATTTCTATGTCTGTGTATCCCACTGTGTCCGTGGTTGTAGACATTAGAAAACAGAATGCATCAATTAATATGTCCTGTCTAGTAGAAAGCTTCACAGCATTCATCCTGCCCTATTTATGAATGGACTGCAGCTTGCCTTATTGATGTGCAACACCTGCTATCTTCCTTAGTTCCTGTTTTATTCCTGAATTCTGGCCACTCTCCAGAATAGGTTCATGGTTTTCTGTTTAAGATATGTACAACCTCGAAGCTCTGTGACATGACCATGTACTGTATAGCTGAAGGGAATGGTGAGCATCTCAGAAAACTCAGATATCAGTGTGACCAGGAAAGTCTTAGTGGAGAAACCCTGCTTGGGGCCTTTTGTTTACCTACTCTTCTGTTGCCCTGAATGTCAGGAAGGTCTTTTCCGCAGGCCACCACTTTGTGAAGCCTGAAGAAAACAGTTTTCAAATGGAAATGAATGGGCATTACCTGTGGCTCTTTGCTTAATTGCTTTGGAAAGGATGTGTCTGAATCAGCTTATTTACCCTGTGTGAGGCTGTGGCTTAGATTATCAGGTCCTGATGGATCTAAAGAAAGATCCCATGTGTACATCCAAAACCAAAATGGCCAAAAGAGCAGTCCTTGTGGATGAAGTCTCTCGCCTTCCTCTGTAACTTTCCTGACCTCCATCAAGTCAGATTAGGGATCCTTTGGGTCAAATGAGTTCTTCAAAGCCTTGCAGAGTCTAGCCCATAGTTGCTTGGGTTTTCTCAAGACTCCAATTCACATAAAGAATCCAAACCCCACAGTCATTTGGCCTCAAATTGAAGAAGCGGAGCAGTATTAATGGGAGGCCTATTTAATCTTTTCTGGTTCACAAGAAGGGTGTCCAGGCCACCCTGAATTTAGGCAAATTAGGTGCAAAAGAGCTTATTTTGGACACGGTCTTGGGCTATGCCCCTCATGGAAAACTCCAGCCATAGTGAAGTTTATTGTGAGTGTCTATATGGAAGAAGATGGGCGCCACGTTGGAGTGTTTTGGTTTAAATTGTGGTCATTTGGGTGGCGGTTGGAAGAGATGACTTGGTCCACATGTTCTTGAACTCTGGTGTGATTCCCTTAGAGTCTGAGTTCTTCAACTGACCTCAGAGAAGTATTGCGATGAATAGTGTTGAAATTTTTGGAAGCCAGGCATGAGCATCGCCCTTGGAAACTGAGTTCTAGGCCCAGGGTGGCTTTCCACAGAGCACTGAGCCTCTCAGCCAGGATACCACAAATTTTATTCTGAAAGACTTGGCACCCATAGTTGAGAGTCAAAACTCATATGGACCTCACATTGTAGACCTAAATGGGCATAGCATCATATGATCTTTTGGCCACTCTTTGGGAAGCTTTACCTGTGAGTGTTCTCCAGAGATTTCATTGAAATGAGCTTCCTAACCATTTAATGGTTCCTGAAAAAATTGAAACTCACAGTGCCTCCAACTTCATCCTTAAAAAATGGCTAGAAAAATACCATGAAATTTTTGAATTTCCCATCACCAGGTGGCACTGGAAAACCTTTTGATGTCCTGTTGCTGATCATGAATATACCAGACAGTGCCTTGATTGACTGGGTTTCATGTAAATGGTGTAGAACAGAGATGCCAGTAAGTTGGACTTTGTTGAGTAGTAGGTTAGAGCAGTGGTGGGCAGGTATGTGATAAAACATCTGTGGTGGGGCCATGTGGATCTTCCATTGGCTTCCAAATGGCTT